>NC_067402.1:259138609-259159831 GCF_016432865.1 Antechinus flavipes | reverse complement strand
TGATAAATATGATTCTTACATTTTTATCCCTATTAAAATGTAAGTAAGCTAAAAATGTCATGCCATATTGTGAAGAATAAAATGGTATTCCGGGACACATTTCCAAAGAGTGGAGGGTCAGAAAAAGTCAGCTAAATTCTTACAAAACAAATGATCTACTTCTCCTCCTTAGGTGGATGTAGATAGTCAGGAATGATTTTGCTATGGGGCATTTAAAAAAGCATAAAACTTTTCAATTTCTCAATGCTGAAAAGGTGGCACATTGTCTCTAGTCTCATTTCATATCATAAACATGATTCAAATAAATTGTCTTATGTTATGTGTCAATGGGAACTGTACAGAATAAGAAATTGGGGGCTTGTACATTACTACTTGTCTAGTCTCATCTGGGACAGGATCTCAAGAACATTATATTTCATGATTTAGAATCTATTTCTTTTTCTAAAAAAAAAATGACAAACTATTTAAAGTGAATTATAGAATAACTGTAGCAAAACTTCACTACAGCTTTCTATTACATGGCCACACTGAAAATTTGAATCAAGATCAGAGCAGTAGCAGGTTGATATTCCTTCCCTTTTTGTAGCAGCACATAAGTAATTAAGTAGACAGAAAAACAAAATAGGATAATCTGCAAAACTATTTGTTTAATTTATCTTTTTAGAGTAATAAGAAGTGTATTTATAATAGGAATAGGAAATATTTCTTCTGATGAGAAGAATGATTACTTCTTGTCAAATAAATTTAAAGATTAAAATAAAAATGATTTTTACCTTACCAACACAAAGTTTCAAAATTAGCTAGCTGGCTGAAAGTGAAGAACTGGCAATTCCATTGCTGAATCTCTCCCCAGACTTAGGAAAATAAAGGTAAGAATTAAGTAGAGAAAAATAACCAATAGTGCACATTGAAAAATGTAAAATGAAGGCCATATAATCTTTATAAAAATAAAATGTGAATGGTCCAAAGGTTATAAATTGAGATAAATAAGGACCTTTCTTAAAAGAAAAGGAATTTAGGGTTAATCAAGACAGACTCTCTAATCTGGATGAGACTTACCTTAGGCGCAGAGAATATATGTGCAGATAGCAAGGGGCCAGTGTCCGTGGACAATCCTTCCATGAAAATGCCGCTTTGTGAGCATTTGCTTTTTGGGTCCTTGCAGGGATTGGTCAAAAAAGGCTGTGGCCCATGCATCACTATCCCACCAGAGGAGCTATCACTATGGAAATTAAGAGTATCCCACCTCCAGTAGAAGAGCCTAAGGTCGAGCTCTGAGCAAGGGCACTGACTTAAAGGATCCACAGTTCTCTCTAATGAAGAGGAGCTCAGCTCTTCCCCACAATCTGAGATTCCTCCTCTTTCTAGGGCCCGATTTTTATAAGGCTAGATGTCTGGACATTCAAGAACAGCCTTAATAGATAGTGAATAATTCCATTGATTGACATGTGATGGGTAAGTGAAATCATATGTCAGCAGGGTCACAAGATGGGTGAAGTAAGAAATATCCCACAAATGGACAGGCTTCTCCTTAGTATAGGTGTGAGGAAATGATACAAATCATGAATTGGATGCTCTAAGTGCTCATAAGATGATCACCTGCTCCCATCAAACCAGTGATTAATTCAGAGGTACAAGAAATTTTGGGGGGATTTTGCATTTAATTAGTAACTCTGTCACAGTGGGCTTGGTCACTATGAGAAGGAAAAACAATGGTGGAGGGACGCTAAATTTCTATAATGAAGCAAATTAACTTGGATTCTGCAAGTCATAGCTCTTGAGTCTTCTATACAGAGCTTTGATATCAAACTGATAGTGATGGGAGTAGAGTTCTCAAAGCTCAATGTACATTATTTCTTCCTTTTTTTAAAGCTCATAATTTTTTTAAAATTTCCTAAGTATTGCTTAGGTGTCCTGGAAACTGGATCCCAATTCATATTTGGCCTTCTATTACATCCTATTGGTGAAGCCCAGCGAGATGTAGATGGAAGCTCAGAAACATCTGTGGAAAAAAGGGAGAAGAAAAAGCAATTTATACATGTGTGTATATGTGTATTTTTTGTGTGGGCAGTAATGATTCATCATATTAAGGAATTCTGGGTGTGAAAATCATGGAAATGGTCATGAGTTTCCTGAGCATTTTGAAGGTAAGTGACTTGTTCATGGTTTCAAGGACTATATGTTTCATAGGGAGGACTTCAAGATTTTCTGGAAGTCCTCTACCATACAGGGTTGTTTGGAATTTCAAATCAGATAATATATTCAAAATGCAAACTTTAAAGTCCTGTATAAATGTCAGTTTCTATTATCACATCTCAGATCTCTGTTGATTTTGGAGCAACTCATCAACTTGTTCACATCATATTATCATTTTACCTTCTGAAGTAGAAGCCAGTACATAAACTGCAATTATAATTATGTTCATAGTATTCTATTTGCTTGTGTTGTCTATTTGCTTAGGCTCCTGTTCGAGCTCTACTTCCTATTTCATTATATATATTATTGCCTTTGGGCTCACAATGAAATGAACTATGCCAATTATTTTATTTGCCTATCTGAGGAAATGTAAACCACACTTTGATTTTATTATAACAACAACAACAACAACAACTTCTTCTATTCTTCTTCTTCTTCTTCTTCTTCTTCTTCTTCTTCTTCTTCTTCTTCTTCTATTCTTCTTCTTCTATTCTTCTTCTTCTTCTTCTTCTATTCTTCTTCTTCTTCTATTCTTTTTCTTCTTCTTCTTCTATTCTTCTTCTTCTTCTTCTTCTTCTTCTTCTTCTTCTTCTACTACTACTACTACTACTATACTACTACTACTACTACTACTACTACTACTGCTACTATTACTAATACTACTTTTGGTTAAATGTATAACATGACATATTCACCTGATAGAGTGAGAGTTGGACCTTTATTCTGACTTTGAATCTATGGTCCTAAAGAGAGTGTGAAATGCCTGCACAGAGAAATTCATGGTCACTTCACAGTGGTGAAGAGGAGGGAAGTGGCATTGGAATGGCACCACAGAAGGATTTGTAAAGTATATTTACAAATCAGATATAGCATAAAACTATGACATTTTATTTATAAATCATTTGAACATACCATCATCACTTTTAGCTACAGAGTCTTCCATCGCCTGCTGTATCTGAAATAACATTAAAACTGTATTTCAAAAAAATGAAGTAACTGAAGAATAAGAGACTACAGATAATACAAACAACTCAAGAAATCTTTTTAAAAAGTTGCAGGCATCCAAAGAAATTATTAATAAACATAAACATTTGGTCATTCAACAGAAAATATATAGATATAATATAGGCTTAAATTAAGAAATAATTTAAGTATAGCTGAGCCAAAGTGAGATTAATCCAAGATTTAGCAGTATCTATATTAAAAGATTGGGGACTTAGAATATGATAATCTCCAGAGTAAAGCAGTTAGGATTACAACATAGAATTACCTATTAAGTGAAACTAACTAATAATAAGAGGACTTTCAAGAATTCATGATAAAAAGGCCAGAGCTGAATCGAAAATTTGACTTTCAAATACAGGTTTCAGGAAAAGTCCAAGGCCATAATCAATGAAGTAAAATCCTAAGAGAATCTATAAGGTTATTACCTGGTTATTCTTCTACATGGGAAGATTTTAAGGGCAGTTCAAAGGAGTGTCTATAGTTAGAGGGCACAGATATGAGTTGAATATGAAGGGATAATATTTTAAAAACTAAAATTATAAGGAGAAGAGAGGAATATACTGGGGAAAAAGGGAAAGAGAGAGGTGAATGGCATAAATTATCTGCCTGAAAAGAGGAAATGAAAAACCTGATTTTACAGTGGAGAGGAAGAGAAGTATCAGAACTGGTTCAAAGAAAAAATACTATACCCACTCAATATGGGTGTAGAAATCTAATTTACAGGAAAGGAGATAGGGAAGAGTATATGAGAAGGATGGAGGGTGATAGAAAGGAGGGCATAGTGAGGGAAGGGAGGTTAAGAGGCAAAATCCTTTTTAGGAGGGAAGGGGTGATAAGGAGAGAGTGGGGAATATAATAAGCAATAGTAAATATGCACAGAATTTTAAGGCAAGTTTCTCTGATGAAGGCCTCACTTCTCAAATGGAATAGTTAGTCAAATTAAAAAAAAAATTAGGAATCATATTCCTATCTGATAAATCATCAAGATGTGAACAATTTTCAGATGAACTAATCAAGCTATTTATAGCCATATGAAAAATTTCTAACAGTAGATTGGAGAAATTAGACATAAACAATTCTAAGGTACCATCTTTTATATTGGCTAAGGGCCAGAAACCGAAAATAACAAAAGTTGGAATGATTGTGGGGAGAGGGGGGAAGAGATATTAATGCACTGTTAATGGAATTGTGAGCTGATTCAAACATTCTGTAGAGCAAATTGGAACTATGCTCAAAGGTTCCTAAAAATCATATTTACCTTTGGACCTATACCAATACATGGCATGTCTCCTAAATGCAAATTTTTTTTTAAGAAGGAAAAGGGCCTATATGTTCAAAAAAATTTTATACCAGTTCATTTTTCAGGACAAAGAATCCTATTAGTAGGATGTTTCAGTAAGATAAGTGCTCTGTGAGATTATGCAAAGTGAAAGGTCCTGTGTACAAAGTAATAGCAATGTTCCCATCAATAGAATGATTGTGAAGGATTTATGAGGAAAAATGCTATTCACATCCAGAGAAAGAATTGATTGTGTCAGAATACAGATTGAAGCGTACATTTTAACATTCTTTTTCTTAAGAGGGGAGGGAGGAGATCCGTTTTCTATTGTAGCAACATGACTGAAATCATAATAATGTTTTTCTAATTTGCAATTTTCTAACTTCATCCTAGAAGGACTACTGTGTCTCAAATACGGAAATGAAACAATAGGGCATATAAATGAGACACAATTAAAAATTAGTTATTTGTATTGGATCATTTATTGGTGGGGAGAGAGGAAGGGTTAGTATCTGGAAGTCCCAATTCTAAACATAAATGTAAAAATGACTGACCTATAATTAAAGGAAAATATTAAATTTAAAATGGGAAAAATGAGATAAATATTTTATAAAAACCCTAATATTGTGGATGAAAATATTATACCCACAAAAATTAAGTATAATATTCAATGAAAACAAAAGGATATTCAATAAACTCTAATATTTTCAGGAATTTATCTCAAACAAACCTGAACTCAATAGAAAATGTAACATATAAGAACTAAAATGAAAAATTAATATCTGCTTATTCAGACACACATATGTGTATATATGTAGTATATGTATGTCTGTAGGTGTGTGTGCATATGTGTGTATGGGTGTGTGCGTGCATGTGTGTCCTATTCCTTTTTTAGTACATACATAACAAGAAGGAGCTAGCACCTTAAAAATCCATAGAAATAAGGGGGCAATACAGTAGTGTGTGCAACTGAATGTCATTGGGATAAGGTGTGTAGATTAATATGAATGGGATAAAGAGGAAAGTATAGGACTGGGCGAAAAGATAAGATATCTATGGTGGTTGGGCAGAAGTGGGGGCAGCTGGTAAAGCCTAAGTCAAAAAGAAGAGTAAGCAGGGATGGGGAAAAGAAGCAATAAATACTAATACAATACCAATATCAGAAGTAAAATTTATTAGAAAAAATATAGAAGTAGTAATCTCCAAATTCTGACAAAGTCAAAAATTTAATCAAGAAAGAAATCTACATTATATGTCAGTCATATTAATGTTTTAGAAGGATGTGTAAGTATGTGTATGTGCAGGTACATATATGTTTTGTATACACGAATATATATGTAGGTACACACACACACACACACACATATATACTCATATATATATATGAGTATATATGTGTGTGTGTGTGTGTGTGTGTGTGTGTGTATGTGTGTGTGTGTATGTATACACACATATATGTATATCTGCAAGCCTCCCTGGAGACATGGAGAGAGGAGGAGGAAAAAGTACCCCCAAAAAATGCACAGCAGAGAACAAAAGTAAACCTAGAAGGAATAAAAGAAAAGATGAACAGTTATGAACATAATGCCTTCTATTATTAAATATGTTTTCTTGAATTGGAAATTTATTCTTACATATTTTGAATCCTTCCCAGTGTTCTACTTGGCACATGATAAGATTTTGTTTTGTTTTGTTTTGTTTTTACTTGCTTTTATTTTCTTATTTTATGTTTATGTTTTAAGTGAATAAATATATATGTATATATGTATATATATTTATATATGGAAAGAAAATGATTTTAAGATGCTAAATTATTGAATCCATTGAAAAAGAAAAAAATATGTTAAATTGGTTTTCCCAAATCCATTCTTCCTAATCCTTTAATTGTGGAAACTACAGGATTTTTCTTCCCATCAGCTTTGTGTGAATAAACAATGATTACCAAAAAAAAAAAAAAAAAAGCATTAATATGGAGGATATTTTAAAAACAATCAGATTTTTTACTAAAGTGTCCCAGATTACAAAGAGAGAGTCAAAAAGAACATTAATTAATGCTGACTATATACCTTTTCACCATTAAATTATCATTAACTAAAAGGACTGATAGTTGTGGATTAAAAAAAAAGCAACATCCAAACTTTAAAACATAGCCTTTAAACTTTAAAGAACACAAAACTTCAAAACCATTATCAAAAAATTTTCATTTATTATTAGACAAAAGGATCATCTTTTTTGAAAAATAAACCACAGAAATAAATAAGCACGAAATTTTACTAAACTGAGCATTTTGCATTATATCTTTAGGAGAAAGAGAAAGAAGGAGGAAAAAATAACTAACTGTTGAAAAGCAATCTTCAGTAGAATTTCCTGAAGACTCTGTATTTTCGGTAAAAAAGATTGAATTTCTTCTAGGAAGTACCACAGAAGGATGAAGAAAGTCATTATTCATTGGCTTCAGAAAGGGACCTGTAGTAAATCTATTGAGTAAAATTTTACTCTTTAGTTTTTCATTTATTAGTCCTGTTATAATTACCCTCTCATTACTTCTGTGAACATTTTACAGCACATAAATGGTTAGCAATTTTTTTAATGGTTGGTGGCTTTTTTTAAATACTATCATAGTTGTGATTTTTTCTTGAATAGTTTCTTCACTCTGAAAACAATGAAAGTATGTTATAAATGTTTTTTTTTTTTACATAATTGAATTATTTCTATTAAGTTCTTTTCCTAACAAATGATATGAAGAAACTGAGTGAAGAAAAAGTTGTTTGTTTTTGTTTTTGTTTTTATCCAGAATGGCCTGGGGAAACTCATAAAACAAAACAAAATTTAAAAAAAAAAACACAGAAGATACTTGCAAATCCTGGATTCATTACTAATCTGATTTTAAAGAAGCCATTAAAATCACTTTATTCTATAAATTCATCAAATGGAAATTACTAGGTTTTAAGGATATCAGGTAGCATCCACATCACTCTAGGTTAATTAAAAAAAAAAAAAAGTCCTCAGGCTCTCAAATGGATAGAGCCCATAAAACCACAGCAATTTAACATTGGTACCAAGATATATATATATCAAGGAAATTTGACCCATCCCCTTTTCTTTAATAGATTGTATCTTTTGGCTATACAATACTCTAATGAAAACCCCTACACTTCTCATTGTCACTATTAGGAGAAGAGTAGGAATAATGCCTCATATATTGCTATAATCATGCTAATACATTTCCCAAAACACTTTAAAATTTTTACTATTGTCCTTTGGTGAAACATAATAATGCTTTTCTAATCTACAATTTTCTAACTTCATCCTGGAAAGACTAATCTGTCTCAAATACTGAAAAGAAACAATAGGGCATATATATGAGACACGATTAAAAATTAGTTATTTTCACTGGACCATTTTCATTGGATTGAGGACTAAAAAGGCATCTTAAAAGCCCTGTAATCAAACACACTTGACTTAAAGATGAAGAAACCAGGAAGTTCAATGATTTGTCCGGGAGTCATACAGTTGCAAGCATCAGAGGTAAGATTTGAATCCAGGTCCTCTAATTGTAGCCAGCGTATCATCTTTCCACTGTATTCCTTTCTAACTAGTTGACATTACAAAAAATTAAAATATCTATATAAGTATAATCTCCCATATAATAATATGATTATTAATGCTTGGTTATATTCCAAATGGAAATCTTCAAAAGCAATGTAAATATATATACTTTTTTTTTTCCTGTCTATGTTTAGGTGTACCTGTATTCTTGAGAAAATTGTTTTCTGTATCTCTCTAGATCTTCCTTCAACTCTTGATGTACGATTTTTCTTCTGAGGGATTTAGCTTTCAGTTCTTGAATCTAAATCAAATGGAAAAAAAAGAATGAAGTTCTCAAAAATGTTTGACTCTATCCTGAAAATTATAAGACTTTTGTTGCCATATTCTGTTAGCTTTCATTTTAATTTCAGCCAGTGATTCAGAGAGCAATTCTAAATTCCTACAAATAGATTCAAACTTTGAAAGGAGTCATGATGAAGATCAGCTGAATTGCATTTGAATTGGAAAAAGACAAAACAACACAACGACAACAACAATAACAACAAAAACAATTCTATTTCTATTGGATGTTAGTTCACTAGTTCTAATCCTTGAATTTTGTGTCCTTAGATTATTATAAACATATTAAATATAATTTTGAAAAAAAATGCCTCCAGATGCTTTCAAAATGTTTTCTTCCAATTAAAATTTTGGTTGAAAAACTAAAACTAAAACAACTCACTCTTATTTTTTTGAATATTGTACCAATTATTAAAAAAAAAAAAAACAACAACAACTTGATGGTATATATGGTTATTTTTGCTTATGATTTCAAAGGTGTAAAATAGGCACCTTGAGTGGTAAATAGAACTAGATTTGGGAGAGAAAGAGAGTTGTAAAATGAATTATTATATGAAAACTTTAAAATAAAAATTTGGTTCATTACATGGAACAACCATGACTGGACATCCATCATAGTTTCCAAGGTTATGCTATTTATTATATTAATTAAAAAGGGGAAATATAAGTTTCCTATAAGAAATCACTATTAAGTAGGAGGAAAGAACCAATAGAGGGCAGATGCTATGAGGTAGAGTGTACCTCATTTGTGGTATAGTTCAGGACAGGATTCAGGTTCACACCATCTCAGGGAAGGAGGGAATATAAAGGCAGGAACAAGGCTATATTGAGGTGTGGAGATTGATTTGAACACAGTAGCAAAGACAGTCTGGGAAAAATTGTGTTCCTATCATAGGTATCTTAAAGATGCTAATTTAAGGTAATCTGAGCACATTATGGTTGCCTTAACTATAGCCATAAAACTATCTGGGAAACAAAGTATCTTAATGTGTAATGTAACATTTTTCTGACAAGGGAAGAGGATAATCTATGTTCAGAATTCACATCAGTAGGCAGTATTTTCTTTTCTTCTTCTTCTCTCTTTTTTTAAGATGATACAAAGCTTATGGAGCCTAAAAGGCAGAGGGAAAAATTCTAAAGAAAAAAATTCTGGATTTAGAATAGGGGAAAAATCATAAATCTGCATTTACATGGAAATATTTTTAAAAATATAAAAGTGATAAATTAAATAACCTTTAATAATGGATTGACTTTTTTTACTTGTTCTTCAGCCTCTCCCTTCACTTGTTCTTTAACCTTTGGTCCATATTCTTGTAGTCGAATGTAGTTAAGTTGTTCTAAATGATGCTTAAGATGCAGCCTGTCATATTTCTGTTTCACTTCTTCTTGAAGATGTCTATTGATAGATTCCATATGTCCATTTCTTGAAGGTAATGGATCCAATTTTTGCTTTAACTCTTCAGTATATTTCTATAAAGTATCAGTTTAGCAAAGTATAGAAGTAAAAGTCTTTCAACTTAAATACTAATTTAAAATTAAGATTAAATGAATTTTAATTGTAAGCTGTAAGAAAATGTATCATTATCCTTATCTTACAGCTACAAAATATTTTTCCTAAAATGTTTATTGAAGCAAATTAAGAAAAAAGGAACCTTAAGGCACTATCCCCCCACCCAGTGATTGGAGGTGCTTACATTAATACCTTCTATTAAAATATGTCTTGTTAAAAAAAAAAAAAAGTGGCAAAAAAGAAAAAAAAAAGCCATCTTTGGAATATATTATGGGAATAGGGAAGATTGGAATTCATCTTCAGAAGTGTATCCTTTAGCAAAAATAACTTCTGCCCCTAAAAATAATGTGAAATGGCTCCCTGCCCAAAGAAAATTTATGGAAAAACTCAAAAAAGAATTCAAAACTCAAATGACAGTCATTGAGGAAAAACTAAAGAAAAAAATGAAATCCATCCAAGAAAAACAAGATTATAAAAAATAGTTAACCAATTAGAAAAGGAGGTACAGTGTCTCAAAGCTTAAAATAATTTTTAAAAATTAGAATTGGGCAAGAGGAAGCCAATGAAGATATGAGGGATCAAGAAACAGGGAAACAATATAAAGAATGAGATAATAAAACCAAATGTAAAACATCTCATAAGAAAAACAAAAGATCTGGAGAACAGACCAAGAAGGGACAGTATAAAGATAATTGGACTACTAGAAGGTTGTGACCAAAAAGAGAATCTCGACACAATATAATGCAGTAAATAATCCTAGAAAGTTGTCTTGGAATGATTAAAAATGAGGGGAAAGTAGAAATAGAAAAAGAAATGCACTGATTACCACCTCAAAAAAATCCTTTGTGGAAAACACATAGGAATATAATTGCCAGATTTCAAAACCCCCAAATCAAAGAGCAAATGTTGCAAGAAACAAGGGGAAAAAAACAATTCCAATACACTGGAGCAACAATTAGAATTGTATAAGACTTATCAATGGCTACAATAAAAGACCGCAGGTATTGGAAACACATCTACAGAAAAACAAAAATATCACATCCAGCTAAATTATTTACAATTTTCAATTAAAAAAAAACCGGTAATTGGAGGAACTTGCAAAATTTTCAGAACTTTTTGTCAACCACACCTGAACTTAACAGAAAATTTAACATTAAAGAGCCAATATCAAAGAGTAATTTTAAGGAACTCAATATAGACAAACTATTTAAACATGAACAAATTGCTTTTTTTTTTTTTTTTTAACATGGACAATGTATATGTTATGTTTAAGATTTCCATCAGCAACAGGGTAGTTCAAAAGAAAGATTGGCAAAGTAAAGGTAAAAAGGTAACATATTATAAAATTAAGATGCAAAAGATGGCATTAGAGGGACGAGGGCTCATAGTTCTGAAAATCTATTCACCTCAGGAATGGGTTCAATTGTCAATACTACATATATACTATGAAGGATATAATACCCTCAAAAATCTATAAGGAAAAAAACAGGGAGGAGATGGGGAAGCAAAACTCCAGGAAAGAAAACAAAAAAAGGAATCCCTGGGTGGGGATAGTTAAGTAATAATAAGCCAACTTATGGAGCAGAATTTAATGAAAAAATCAGCAGTGATAGGAAAGATTATATGTGTGGGGAGGTGTGTGTGTGTGTGTGTGTGTGTGTGTGTGTGTGTGTGTGTATGTGTATGTGTGTATACAGATATATAAAAAAATATATCTTTTCTTAACTATAGCTTGCTTGCTGTCAGGAGAGGGATGAAAGAGAGATATATGTTTGTGTCTATTAGTGTGTATGTATTTGTTTGAGTATATCTACATATGTACAAAAAGATATCATTTTTTTGACCATAGCCTGATTGGGGTTTGGTGTAGGGTTAGGGCTGAAAAAAGATAAAAAAAGATAAAAGATAAAAAAAGTCAAGTTGTTTCTGCCTGTTAATAATTCTTTTCAGGGACATTTTTCATCTTTAGGATTATAAAAGTAGTGTATCAGGAGATCTGTGCTTCTAAGAGGCTCTGTAAATACTGCCCCTAAATGTTTCAGCACTTCAAAAAAGTTCTTTAAAACCATCTATTTCCCTTTGGGATCCCTCTGTTAGAAAATTTTTCTTTCTATCAAAATTAAATTTCTGTCTTTATAACTTTCATTCATGAATAAAACAAGTCTAATATTTCTCCCACCTGGGAATGCTTTCAAATACTTGAGAGATTCTATTTAACAGAATATAATCACACACACACACACACACACACACACACACACACACATACACACACACACAAACACAGTAGATTCTTTTTTATATGAATTTTATTATGTAAAGAGAAGAAAATTTTCTAATACACAAATCTAAATAGAAAATATTTGGACACCAGAATTTTCTGGGAAATGTAAAGTCCCCAAGTGATGAAGTCCTGGGGAGCTAGTTGGGTTAACAGAGAAGACTGAAGATAAGATTATAATATTCCTTGAATGTTAGGGAAGATTATTGGTGGAGGTCTTTGCAAACTTGAATTGACTGTATTCATTCAGGAAGCCAAGTTATGATGTCAAACCTGCAAGGTTAAATTTCCCCTATAAAAGATGTTCTCGTGATGTAGAGTTTCTTTCCCTAAATTCTTTCTGTTAGCCTGCCATGCTCCACCTCATGGTATCTTTCTCCTCATAGGGTGCTAAATCCCTTGTCAGGACACTGAATTGCTTCCATTTGAATTGTCTTAAGAAGATTCTGGGAATCACCTGGAAGGACAAAATACCCTACACTGAGGTCCTTTCTCAAAATAACCTGCCAAGCATTCTAACTCTCCTGTAGAGAGCAGAACTCCTTTGGGATGGCTACATTGTTTGAATGCCAAATGTATGCTTACAAAAATTTTTATTTCATGGAGAACTCACATAGGATAAGTGCTCACAAGGTGGACAGAAAAATCGATATAAGAACACTCTTAAGGTGTCGCTTAAGGACTTTAAAAAACACGGGAGATGCACAAAGGTAGAAATGCCACCCCAAATGTTCAGAGGGATTATTTATCTCTAAATTGTGGCACAGTATTCCAAGTTGGTATTGGTCTAATCAGCCACAGACAGACACACTGTAACTTGACTCTAACTTAGGGATACAATTTTGGTACTTTTTGAAAATGAAGGACAATACATACTTTCATACTTCCCCCAACAAGGGTGTATAACCCTTTCCCTAACCACTTTTACTCTGCTAATCTCTTCTGTGGATTTAGCCTGCTAATCAATGGATTCTCACTTCATAGTATATTCCCATTGCCCTGGTAAATTAAAGTTCTACTGGGGAACTTGTTTTTTCCATTGTTAATTGTTAAAACCCCTTTCATTGCTAACTATAATATTCTATCTACTGTTCTCCTGAACCTATTTCATATTTACCACACTTCTGATGTCTATTTTACTTCATTTGGTATCTTACCACAACAATCTCTTCATACATTCTATGTTACTTTTGCCTGTGGCAAATGTGGAGCAGGCCTTTCTAGTTAGTTTTTAATTTTTGTACCATCACCCACTTTAGTACTTTCTGATATACTGTACAGAGATATATCTATGATGATAAAAATTGGACAGGGACATAGCACGCACACATTAAATATTTTGTAATATTAGATTTGGGAACAATGACTTGATTAGAGATTAATAAGAAGAGATTAAAGGATAGGGAAATAAAAGACTTTTAAATAGTCTCATTTTAGAAAAAAGAAGTTGAATAAGCCAACAATGGACTCCCTAAGAAAAAATCTCCAGGTCCAGATGGATTTACAAGTGAATTCTACCAAACATTGCAAAAGCAATGAATTCCAATACTCTATAAACTATGTGGGAAAATAGGGAAAGTAAGAGTTCTATCACTTTCTTTCTACCACACAAATATGGTACTGAAATCTAAACTGAGAAGAACCAAAGCAGAAAAAGAAAATTATAGAAAAATTTCCCTAATAAATATTGCGGCAAAAATTTTAATGGAACTTATCATCAGGATAATACATTATGACCAACTGGGCTTTATAGCAGGAATGCTCAGCTGGTTCTCTATTAGGAAAATTACCAGCATAATTGACCCTATTAATGCTTATCTCAATAAATGTTAAAAAAAGCTTTGGGCAAAATACACCACCCATCCCTATGTAGAGAGCAGAAAAATAAATGGAGTTTTCCTTAAAATGTAAGTATTAGCATCAGCTAAAATATTAGATGTAATTCAACAAGGTAGAAGCATTCCCAATAAGATCAGTGATGAAACTAAGTTGCCCATATTCACCACTATCATTAATATTGTGCTAGAAATGTTAGTTTTAGCAATAAGAGAGAAAAAAAAAGAAATTGAAGGAATTAGAGTAGATCACAAGGAAACAAAATCATCAGTCTTTGCAGATAATATGATAGTATATTTAGAGAATCCTAGAAAATCAAATAAAAACCACTAGGAACAATTAAGAATTTTAGCAAAGTTGCAGGATATAAAATAAACCCCCATAAATTAACAGCACCAACAAAGTCACCAACAAAGCCCAGCAGCAAGAGATAGACAGTGAAATTCCATTTACAATAACTATAGATAATATAACATGTTTGGGAGTCCACCTGCAAAAATTAAGCCAGGAACTATATGAACACAATTTAAAACACATTTCACGCAAATAAAACTAGATCGAAACAACCAAAAAATGTTAAGTGCTCATGAATAGGCCAAGCTAATATAATAAAAATGACAATTCTACCTAAAATAATTTGCTTAGACAGTCTCATGCCAATCACAGTGCCTAGAAATCATAGAGCTAGAAAAATAAAAACATAATTTATATGGTAGAACAAATCATCAAGAATTTCAAAGAACTTAGTGAAAAAAATGCAAAGAAATTTGGCCTTGCTGTATCAATCAGACCTAAAACTATTTTTTAAAGCAGTGATCTTCAAAACCATTCACTATAGGCTAAGGTATAGAGTAGTAGATCAGAGTAAGAGGTTAAGTTCACGAGACAAAATACTCAGTGACTTAGAACACACTATTTGACACTAATTGCTGGGAAAACTGGAAATTAGTTTGGTAGAACCTATACCCTATAGCAAGGAAACTGAAATGTATTCATGTTTGTGAAATGCAAAATGGATAATTTTGATTATATTAATTATTTAAAAATCTGCACAACCTTGATAAACGTGGAAATATGTATAGAAAAATTGTACATGCTTGCATATATTGGATTACTTGCTGTCTAAGGGAGCTGATGAGGAAAGGGAGGGAGAAAAATTTGGACACCAAGGTTTTTTAAGAGCGAATGTTGGAACCTATCTTTGTTTGTATTGTTTTTATTTATTTATTTTAATTTTTCTCCATTTGCATTCTATACAATTTTCCTTTTACATTTGTTTTTAATATGTATGAGTTCAAGGTTCTCTCGATTATCCCCACTCACAATCAAAGAAACCACATGTGTAGTTATGCAAAATATAAGATTCAGGTGGTGAAAAAACAAAACAAAAACATAGATCTCCGACCCTAATGAAAATAAAAATCCTCAAGAAAAATACAGTTAGAGACTTCTCGAGGCGGAGCCAAGATGATGGAGCAGGCACACACGACTCTCTAAGCTCCTCTCATTACCCTCATAACCCACTATTTAATCCAGCCTCAAAAATAACTCTTCACTGCTTAAATTCATGAAGATCAGAAGCACTACAATTTACCAGCTGAAGTCAATTTGGAAGATCTCCAGGAAAGGTTTGTCCTGAGGGGCCAGGAACAGACTAGCACAGGCAGGGAGAGGCTAGCGTCCTGAGCAGACTGGGCAGGGGTGATCTCTGTGGCTAGAGAAGTTATAGGGACCACTCTGCTATAGGCTAACTGCTCTGCCTTGACTACAAAGCAGTAAACTGGCAGAGAGATTAAAACCTAAAACAGAGGGTCCTCTAAAAAACGCCAGAACCTAATGAGATCTGGCTGTAACCCCTCAAACCCTGAAGTGACTCAGGCAGACTTTACCGCAGCCCTGTGGCCACATCGGGCAGTTCGGGGCTTTTGTGGGGGCAGTTACTAATCTGCATGGGAAGGGGGCACAGCCTGGGCAGCCTCTGATCGGCAGAGTGGGGAGCTCGACCTGGGGCAATAGAACCTCCCCAGCTGACTGCTCTTCTCAGGCAGACAATTCCTGTCCCTGCAAATCCATTCACTACTCAACTGCTAACACCCACAGCCCCAGGGCAGGGTTTGGCTTGGGAAGTGAAACTCTCACTGCTCAGCGTCTAGCCCCAGGGCAGTCATTATCTCACACAGCCAGGGTTCTTTGAAGGACACTTTCCCAGCCCGGCCCTGCAGGCCTGAGTTACTCCCGGGTGGGGAACTCTTTCCCAGAGCACTCCAGTACTCCCGGGTGGGGAACTCTTTCCCAGAGCACTCCAGTACCTCTCTGCTTTTTGTAGCCTGTTGGCAGGACAGCTACCCGTCCATATATCTTTCACTGCTCTGCAGAGGAAGCTGGTAACCTCCTGGCTCTGAAGGCAGACCTTACAGGCTTTAACAAAAGGAGTAAAAAAAATCAAAAGAACAATTGATAGTTTTGACACAGAAAAAGAACAGCTTTTCAACCCTGAAGAGACTAATAGCAGACAGTCTCCAGATGATTGTGGGTCTCCAATGCAAAAGGCTCTCCTAGAAGAGACTATTAAAAACCTTAAAAGAGAGCTAGAAGAGAAATGGGGAAAGGCACATAACTCACTAAAAGAAAAATTTGATAAAGTGGAAAAAGAAAACAACTCCCTGAAATGTGAATTGGAAAAGGTAAAAACTCCCAAGAAGTGCAGGGAAACAGAATTTGCGAATTGATAAAAGAAAATGACTCACTTAAAAAAAAAAAAAATTAGTGAAATGGAAAAAAATTCCATAGAGCAAAACAACTCAATTGGACATATACAAAAAGAAGTAAAAAAAAAAAAAAAAAAAAAAAAACAAAAACAAAAAAAAAAAAACTAATGAAGAAAATAACTCACTAAAAATCAAAACTGAACAAATAGAAATGATTGATTCATGGAGACATCAAGAATCAATCAAGCAAAACCAAAAAAATGAAAGATTGGGGAAAAAATGTCAAATATTTACTTGGAAAAACAACAGATCTGGAAAATAGATCTAGGAGAGATAACCTAAGGATCATTGGACTGCCAGAAAATTATGATGAAAAAAAGAGCCTAGATGCTATTTTACAGGAAATCATCAAAGAGAACTGCCCAGAAGTCATAGAACTGGAAGGGAAAATAGGCATTGAAAGAATTCATAGAACACCTTCTGTAAAAGACCCTAAAATCAAGACTCCAAGGAATATTGTGGCCAAACTTCAGAATTTTCAGACTAAAGAAAAAATTTTACAAGCAGCCAGGAAAAAAACAGTTCAAATACCGAGATGCCACAATAAGGGTCACGCAAAATCTGGCTGCCTCAACATTAAAGGATCGAAGGGCCTGGAATCAGATATTCCGAAAGGCAAAAGAACTTGGAATGCAGCCAAGACTAAACTACCCAGCTAAGCTGAGTATTTTTTTTCCATGGAAGAAGATGGACATTTAATGAAATAGAGGAATTCCATCTATTTCTAAGGAAAAAAACCAGACTTAAACAAAAAATTTGATCTTCAACAACAGGAATCAAGAGAAGTAGAAAAAGGTCAAGGAACTCTTGAGAACTGTATTTCTGTTGTGAATATACATAAAAACCATATGTATAATTTGATTTTACCGATATAACATAAAAAAGGGAAGTAGAAATGGAAAGGGGATAATGTCAGAAAAAGGGAAGAAGGGAGATAAAAAGAGGGAAACTACATGCGACAATGAGGCAAAGGAAATCTATCCTATATGAGGGAACTTAGAGAGGGGGAGGAACATTGTGTGAATCCTACTCTCATCAGAGCTGGCTCAAAGAGAAAACAATTGACATATTTGTTTTACAGAGATTCTTCACTCACTTCATTAAAAAAGTGGGAGAGGAAAAGGGAGAAGGAAAAAGAGTAATAAGGGAAGGGTACAAGAAAGGGGAAGCGATTCAAAGGGAGGAGGGAGGGATACTAAAGAGTGAGAGCTGCGTGACATTAGTGGGACCAATAAGTTTAATACTAGGGAAGAAGGGAAGGAGGGCAAGAAAAAGAAAAGTATAATCTGGGGATATTAGGATGGCAGGAAATACAGAATTGGTTATTGTAACCGTAAATTTGAATGGGATGAACTCTCCCATAAAGAGGAGGCGGATAGCAGACTGGATCAAAAGTCAGAACCCTACAATCTGTTGTTTACAGGAAACATATTTAAAACAGGGAGATACATACAGAGTAAAGGTAAAACGCTGGAGCAGACTCTATTATGCTTCAGGTGAAGTCAAAAAAGCAGGAGTAGCCATCCTTATCGCAGATCAAGCAAAAGCAAAGATTGATCTAATTAAAAGAGATAAGGAAGGAAACTATATCTTGTTAAACAGTAGCATAGACAATGAAGCAATATCAGTATTAAACATATATGCACCAAGTGGTATAGCATCTAACTTCCTTAAAGAGAAGTTAAGAGAGCTGTGAGAAGAAATAGACAGCAAAACTATAATAGTGGGAGATCTCAATCTTGCACTCTCAGATTTACATAAATCAAATCACAAAACAAATAAGAAAGAAATTAAAGAGGTAAACAGAATATTAGAAAAATTAGGTATGATAGATCTCTGGAGAAAACTGAATGGTGACAGAAAGGAGTATACTTTGTTCTCAGCAGTTCATGGAACCTACATAAAAATTGACCATATATTAGGACATAAAGACCTCAAAATTAAATGCAGGAAGGCAGAAATAGTAAATGCTTTCTTTTCAGACCACAATGCAATAACAACTACATTCAACAAAAAGTAAGGTGTAAATAGACCAAAAAGTAATTGGAAACTAAATAATCCCATCTTAAAGAATGATTGGGTGAAACAGCAAATTAAAGACACAATTAATAATTTCACTCAAGATAATGACAACGATGAGACATCATATCAAAATTTATGGGATACAGCCAAAGCAATAATAAGGGGAAATTTTATATCCTTAGAGGCTTACTTGAATAAAATAGAAAAAGAGAAGATCAATGAATTGGGCCTGGAACTTAAAAAGTTAGAAAAAGACCAAATTAAAACCCCCCAATCAATTACTAAACTTGAAATTCTAAAATTAAAAGGAGAAATTAATAATATAGAAAGTAAAAAAAAAAAAAAAACAAAACAAAACAAAACAAAAAAAAAACTATTGAACTAATAAATAAAACTAAGAGTTAGTTTTATGAAAAAACCAATAAAATTGATAAACCTTTGGTAAATCTGATTACAAAAAGGAGAGAGGGAAATCAAATTGGCAGTCTGAAAAATGAAAAAGGAGAACTTTCCACTGATAAAGAGGAAATTAAAGAAATAATAAGGGGTTACTTTGCCCAACTTTATGCCAATAAATTTGATAACCTAAGCGAAATGGATGACTACCTCCAAAAATATAGGCTTCCCAGATTATCAGAGGAGGAAGTAAATTGTTTAAATAATCCCATTTCAGAAAAAGAAATAGAACAAGCTATTAATCAACTCCCTACAAAAAAATCCCTGGGACCAGATGGATTTACATGTGGATTCTACCAAATGTTCAAAGAACAATTAGCCCCAATGCTTTATAAACTATTTGAATAAATAGGGAATGAAGGTGTCCTACCAAACTCCTTTTATGACAGAGACATGGTAGTGATACTTAAACCAGGTAGGTTGAAAACAGAGAAAGAAAATCATTGCCCAGTCTCCCTAATGAATATTGATGCTAAAATCTTAAATAAGATATTGGCAAAAAGACTACAGAAAATTATCCCCAGGATAATACACCATGATCAAGTAGGATTTATATCAGGAATGCAGGGCTGGTTCAATATTAGGAAAACTATCAATATAATTGGCCATATTAATAATCAAATTAACAAAAACCATATGATCATCTCAATAGATGCAGAAAAAGCATTTGATAAAATCCAACATCCATTCCTATTAAAAACTCTTGAGAGTATAGGAATAAATGGACTTTTCCTTAAAATAATCAGTAGCATCTATTTAAAACCAGCAGTAAGCATCATATGTAACGGGGACAAACTGCAACCATTCCCAATAAGATCAGGAGTAAAACAAGGTTGCCCACTATCACCGTTACTATTTAATATTGTATTAGAAATGCTAGCTTTGGCAATAAGAGTTGACATTAAAGACATTAAAGGAATAAGAATAGGCAATGAGGAAACCAAATTATTACTCTTTGCTGATGATATGATGGTATACTTAGAGAACCCCAGAGACTCTCCTAAAAAGTTATTAGAAACAATCCACACCTTCAGCAAAGTTGCAGGATATAAAATAAACCCACATAAGTCATCAGCATTCTTATATTATCACTAACAAAACCCAACAGTTAGAGTTACAAAAAGAAATTCCATTTAAAGTAACTACTGATTGTATAAAATATTTAGGAATCTATCTGCCAAGGGAAAATCAGAAACTTTATGAGCAAAACTACAAAACACTTTCCACACAAATTAAGTCTGATCTAACCAACTGGAAAAATATTAAATGCTCTTGGATTGGGCGAGCAAATATAATAAAGATGACAATACTACCTAAAATTAATCTATTTATTTAGCGCTATACCAATCAGACTCCCAAAAAACTACTTTGATGAACTAGAAAAAATAACAACAAAGTTCATATGGAAAATCAAAAGGTCAAGAATTTCAAGGGAATTAATGAAAAAAAAAAATCAAATGAAGGTGGCCTAGCTGTACCAGCTCTAAAATTATATTATACAGCAGCAGTTACTAAAACCATCTGGTATTGGCTAAGAAATAGACTAGTTGATCAATGGAATAGATTAGGTTCAAAGGACAAAACAACCAATAACTTTAATAATATAGTGTTTGACAAACCCAAAGACACCAGTTTCTGGGATAAGAATGCATTATTTGACAAAAATTGCTGGGAAAATTGGAAATCAGTATGGCAGAAACGAGGCATTGACCCACACTTAACACCGTACACCAAGATGAGATCAAAATGGGTTCATGACCTAGGCATAAAGAATGAGATTATAAATAAATTGGAAGAGCATAGGATAGTTTACCTCGCACACCCGTGGAAGAGAGAGAAATTTATGACCAAAGAAGAACTAGAGATCACTATTGACCACAAAATAGAAAATTTTGATTATATCAAATTGAAAAGTTTTTGTAGAAATAAAACAAATGCAAACAAGATTAGAAGGGAAACAATAAACTGGGAAAACGTTTTT
>NC_067402.1:259120119-259138109 GCF_016432865.1 Antechinus flavipes | reverse complement strand
ATATTAGAGTATTTATATAATAATGATATATACATAATATATGTACATATAGATAGAAATAGATAAATATATAATTTATTTCAGCACTCTGTCAACCTCAGTCTTTTAAGATGACAAGGATTTGTAGGTTCTTGAAGGAATTCCTTCTGCTGATACAAAATGTTTAAACTGTACTGGGATTTATAATCCTTTCCATGTCCAAGACCATTTTGGCAGGTCTTGGACATGGAAAGGATTATAAATCCCAGACATTTTGGCAGTCTGATGGACACGTCAGAATGGTGCTTTTAAATACCTGAAGGAAAAATGAAGGCCAAGATGGCAGAGTAAAGGCAGGAACTCATACAGCTCTCCCACAAACTCTCCAAATTCCTTTAAATAATAACTCTAAACAAATTTCAGAGTATCAGAACCCACAAAATTAAATAAATAAATGAATGAATGATAAATAATAAAATAAAATGTAACTTTCCAATCAAATACAACTTAGAAAATCAGCAGGAATGTTAACTGATTCTCAGTGAAATAAGCATAATCTAGAAAACAGCATATATGATTATAATAGTACAAATGAAAGAACAAGAAAAAATTGAAACTAAAAATATTTGTTATATTTCTTATATACATTTGTATATATATGCATAATATAACATTAGACATATATGTATATAATATTATAATGACCAATACTGGCTCCAAAGAAGAGATATAAGAAAATACTTCTTTCACTGACCTTCATTTTGAAAAGTTTGCGAGACTTTGGCTATGGAATACTACATCATATAATGCCAAATCTGTTTTTATGATCTGTTGGTTAGTTTTGCTGAACTTAAAAAAAAATCTTTATCATAAAGGAAAGTTTCCTGAGGAAATGATCCCCAGAAGAGATGATCCCTGGGCAAGCAGAATCTGATAGCCAAGATGTATAAACAACTAATAGAATTATATGTGACCAAAGGCCATTTCCCATTTAAATAAAATAATGTGTAACTTAGAGATTCTGTTTAGCTGTCTAAAATAACCCAAGGTAGGTTATTTTAAATTCAATTTAAATCTATTGACAAAATGATATTTTAGTAAAATCATAGGATTTGTATGTGGAGACTGTTATATCAGTGCCAAAGTATCTACATTCTATATATATTGCTACTGCCCGATAGATTTTGAAATCCTAATATGTTTCTTTACTTGTGTTTTTCTCTATATACATTCAGATGATATTCAAGACAAAAAGGAAGTACTTCCTGCACCTAAACCATCAGTAGAATTTGTAAATTCAGAATTTACAAAACTCAAAAGAGCTGTTAAGGATTTACAAAAGATGGTTACTGGAATGCAGGAAGAATTGTCCCAAAGAAGGAAAAGTAAAGCACAGTTAGATAGTGAAAAAGCAGAACGTGAGAGAGAACTTGATAGAAGCAGGTATGGATCTCATATGTTTAAATGAAGGTTTGAAAGCATTTCTCTTACAATGAAACTTTGTGACAGAAAATTTGAGGTTAAGAAATGAAAAAAGAAAAATCTTTACAATAATGTAATGAGCCCTACAATGAATCCCTTTTACTTAATGCGGTATGATCCATCTTCCTGTTTGAAATACTTTCCAATGGGTGCCCACTCTTGTTTCCTCATGTTATTTTTTTTTTTTTTTACTAATTAAAGGACTTTATTTTTTTTTAAATTTTTTATTTAATAATTACATTATATTGACACTCATTTCTGTTCCGATTTTTTTTTCCCCTCCCTCCCTCCACCCCCTCCCCTAGATGGCAAGCAGTCCTTTATATGTTGGATATGTTGCAGTATATCCTAGATACAATATATGTTTGCAGAACCGAACAGTTCTCTTGTTGTGTAGGGAGAATTGGATTCAGAAGGTATAAATTATCCGGGAAGAAAAACAAAAATGCAGATAGTTCACATTCGTTTCCCATTGTTCTTTCTTTGGGTGTAGCTGCTTTTGTCCGTCATTTATCAATTGAAACTCAGGTCTCTTTGTCAAAGACATCCACTTCCATCAAAATATGTCCTCATACAATATCGTTGTCGAAGTGTATAATGATCTCCTGGTTCTGCTCATTTCACTTAGCATCAGTTCATGTAGGTCTCTCCAAGCCTCTCTGTATTCATCCTGCTGGTCATTTCTTACAGAACAATAATATTCCATAACATTCATATACCACAATTTACCCAGCCATTCTCCAATTGATGGGCATCCATTCATTTTCCAGTTTCTAGCCACTACAAACAGGGCTGCTACAAACATTTTGGCACATACAGGTCCCTTTCCCTTCTTTAGTATTTCTTTGGGATATAAGCCAATAGAAACACTGCTGGATCAAAGGATATGCACATTTTGATAATTTTTTGGGCAAAATTCCAGATTGCTCTCCAGAATGGTTGGATTCGTTCACAACTCACCAACAATGCATTAGTGTCCCAGTTTTCCCGCATCCCCTCCAACATTCATCATTATTTTTTCCTGTCATCTTAGCCAATCTGACAGGTGTGTAGTGGTATCTCAGAGTTGTCTTAATTTGCATTTCTCTGATCAATAATGATTTGGAACACTCTTTCATATGAGTGGTAATAGTTTCAATCTGATCCTCTGAAAATTGTCTGTTCATATCCTTTGACCATTTATCAATTGGATAATGGCTTGATTTCTTATAAATTTGAGTCAGTTCTCTATATATTTGGAAATGAGGCCTTTATCAGAACCTTTAACTGTGAAAATGTTTTCCCAGTTTGTTGCTTCCCTTCTAATCTTGTTTGCATTAGTTTTATTTGTACAAAGGCTTTTTAATTTGATGTAATCGAAATTTTCTATTCTGTGATCAGTAATGGTCTCTAGTTCATCTTTGGTCACAAATTTCTTTCTCCTCCACAAGTCTGAGAGATAAACTATTCTATGTTCCTCTAATTTATTTATAATCTCGTTCTTTATGCCTAGGTCATAGACCCATTTTGATCTTATCTTGGTATATGGTGTTAAGTGTGGGTCCATGCCTAATTTCTGCCATACTAATTTCCAATTATCCCAGCAGTTTTTATCAAATAATGAATTCTTTTCCCAGAAGTTAGGGGCTTTGGGTTTGTCAAACACTAGATTGCTATAATTGACTATTCTGTCTTGTGAGCCTAGCCTTTTCCACTGATCCACTAATCTATTTCTTAGCCAATACCAAATGGTTTTGGTGGCTGCTGCTTTATAATATAATTTTAGATCAGGTACAGCTAGGCCACCTTCATTTGATTTTTTTTTCATTAATTCCCTTGAGATTCTCGACTTTTTATTGTTCCATATGAATTTTGTTGTTATTTTTTCTAGATCAATAAAATATTTTCTTGGAAGTCTGATTGGTATAGCACTAAATAAATAGATTAGTTTAGGGAGTATTGTCATCTTTATTATGTTCGCTCGGCCGATCCAAGAGCACTTAATATTTTTCCAATTATTTAAGTCTGACTTTATTTGTGTGGAGACTTTTTTATAATTTTGCTCATATAATTCCTGACTTTCTTTTGGTAGATAGATTCCCAAATATTTATGGTATCAACAGTTATTCTGAATGGAATTTCTCTTTGTATCTCTTGCTGTTGGGTTTTGGTTGGTGATATAAAAATGCTGAGGATTTATGGGGATTTATTTTGTAGCCAGCTACTTTGCTAAAATTATGAATTATTTCCAATAGCTTTTTGGTAGAATCTCTGGGGTTCTCTAGGTATACCATCATATCATCTGCAAAGAGTGATAGTTTGGTTTCCTCATTGCCTACTCTAATTCCTTTTATATCTTTCTCGACTCTTATTGCCGAGGCTAGTGTTTCTAATACGATATTAAATAATAATGGTGATAGTGGGCAACCTTGCTTCACTCCAGATCTTACTGGGAAAGGTTCCAGTTTTTCCCCATTGAATATGATGCTTACTGATGGTTTTAAATATATGCTCCTGACTATTTAAGGAAAAGTCCATTTGTTCCTATGCTCTCAAGTGTTTTTATTAGGAATGGATGTTGGATTTTATCAAATGCTTTTTCTGCATCTATTGAGATGATCATGTGGTTTTTGTTTGGTTGGTTATTGATATAGTCAATTATGCTAATAGTTTTCCTAATATTGAACCAGCCCTGCATTCCTGGTATAAATCCTACTTGGTCATAGTGTATTATCCTGGTGACAATTTTCTGTAATCTTTTTGCTAATATTTTATTTAAGATTTTAGCATCAATATTCATTAGGGAGATTGGTCTATAATTTCTTTCTCTGTTTTCAGCCTACCTGGTTTAGGTATCAGTACCATATCTGTGTCATAAAAGGAGTTTGGTAGGACTCCTTCAATCCCTTTTTTTCAAATAGTTTATATAACATTGGAGTTAATTGTTCTTTAAATGTTTGGTAGAATTCACATGTAAATCCATCTGGTCCTGGGGATTTTTTCTTAGGGAGTTGATTGATAGTTTGTTCTATTTCTTTTTCTGAGATGGGACTGTTTAGGATATTTACTTCTTCCTCTGTTAGTTTGGGCAAGCTGTATTTTTGGAGGTATTTTTCTATTTCATTTAAGTTGTCGAATTTATTGGCATAAAGTTGGGCAAAGTCACTCCTAATTATTGCTCTAATTTCCTCTTCGTTAGTGGTGAGTTCTCCCTTTTCATTTTTAAGACTAACAATTTGATTTTCCTCTTTCCTTTTTTTAATCAGATTTACTAAGGGTTTGTCTGTTTTGTTGGTTTTTTCATAGAACCAACTCTTAGTTTTATTAATCAATTCAATAGTTTTTTTTTACTTTCAATTTTATTGATCTCACCTTTTACTTTTAGAATTTCAAGTTTAGTGTTTGACTGGGGGTTTTTAATTTGTTCCTTTTCTAGCATTTTTAATTGCAAACCCAATTCATTGACCTTCTCTTTCTCTATTTTATACAAATAGGCTCTAGAGATATGAAATTTCCCCTTATTACCGCTTTGGCTGCATCCCATACATTTTGGTATGATGTCTCATTATTATCGTTTTCTTGGGTGAAGTTATTAATTATGTCTATGATTTGCTGTTTTACCCAATCATTCTTTAGTATGAGATTATTTAGTTTCCAATTATTTTTTGGTCTACTTCCCCCTGCTTTTTTGTTGAATGTAATTTTCATTGCATCGTGGTCTGAAAAGGATGCATTTACTATTTCTGCCTTACTACATTTGAGTTTGAGGTTTTTATGTCCTAATATATGGTCAATTTTTGTATAGGTTCCATGAACTGCTGAAAAGAAAGTGTATTCCTTTCTGTCTCCATTACATTTTCTCCAGAGATCTATCATATCTAGCTTTTCTAGTATTCTGTTTACCTCTTTGACTTCTTTCTTATTTATTTTCTGGTTTGATTTATCTAATTCTGAGAGTGCAAGGTTAAGATCTCCCACTATTATAGTTTTACTGTCTATTTCTTCTTGCAGCTCTCTTAGTTTCTCTTTTAAGAATTTAGATGCTACCCCACTTGGTGCATATATGTTTAATATAGATAGTGCTTCATTATCCATGCTACCCTTTAGCAAGATATAGTGTCCTTCCTTATCTCTTTTAATTAGGTCAATTTTTGCTTTAGCTTGATATGAGATCAGGATGGCTACCCCTGCTTTTTTGACTTCACCTGAAGCATAGTAGATTTTGCTCCAACCTTTTACCTTTAACCTGCATGTATCTCCCCGCTTCAGGTGTGTTTCCTGTAAACAACATATTGTAGGATTCTGGCTTTTAATCCATTCTGCTAACCGCTTCCTCTTTATGGGGGAGTTTACCCCGTTCACGTTTATGGTTAGAATGACCAATTCTGTATTACTTGCCATCTTGTTAACCCGGTTTATGCTTTCCTCCCTTCTTTCCCCTTTCCCCCTCTTCCAAGTATTAAGCTCGTGAGCACCCCTTGCTTCTCACAGCCCTCCCTTTTTAGTGTCCCTCCCCCGCCTTAGAGTTCCTCCCCCTATCTTACCCCTTTCCCTCCCAGTTCCTGTATTCCCTTCCGCTTAGCTTATTCCTTCCCTTTCCACTTTTCCCTTCTCACTTTTCAATGAGATGGGAGAAGTTTCACCATAGATTGAATATGTCTTAAGATTTTTCACTTAAAGCCAATTCTGAAGGCAGTAAGATACCCACTATATTCATCCCCCTCCATTCTTTCTCTCAGATATAATAGGTTTCCTATGCCTCTTCATGAGATGTACTACCCCCATTTTACCTTTTTCTGGTACAATGTCCTTTCCACATCAATTTCTAGAACAAGGTATACATGTATTCTTTATACATCTATATAGTCAAAATATAGTTCCCAAGATTAATCTTTACCTTTTTAGATTTCTCTTGAGTTCTATATTTGTAGATCAAACTTTTTGTTAAGTTCTGGTTTTTTCATCAGAAATAGATGAAATTCGCTTACTTCGTTGAATGTCCATCTTCTTCCTGGAAAAAGATGCTCATTCTCGCTGGGTAAGTTATTTTTGGTTGCATACCAAGTTCCTTAGCCTTTCGGAATATCATATTCCAGGCCCTTCGATCTTTTAATGTGGATGCTGCCAGATCCTGGGTGATCCTTATTGTGGCTCCTTGATACTTGAATTGGGTTTTTCTAGCCACTTGCAATATTTTTTCTTTCATCTGAGGGTTCTGGCATTTGGCCACTATATTCCTTGGTGTTTTGATTTTAGGATCCCTTTCAGTGGGTGATCGATGAATCCTTTCAATGTTTATTTTTTCCTCTGTTCCTATGACTTCTGGGCAGTTCTCTTTGATAATTTCCTGGAAGACGGTGTCCAGACTCTTTTTTTCATCATGTTTTTCTGGGAGTCCAATGATTCTCAGATTGTCTCTCCTGGATCTGTTTTCCAGGTCTGTTGTCTTCCCAGAAGGTATTTCACATTTTTCTCCATTGTTTGATTTTTTTGGATTTGCTTGACTGATTCTTCTTGTCTCCTCGAGTCATTCAATTCCACTTGTTCAATTCTGATTTTCAGTGAAGTATTCTCTTCACTCACTTTTTTAAAATCTTTCTCTAATTGTCCCATTGAGTTCTTTGTTCTGTGGAATTTTTTTCCATTTCGCCAATTTTGTTTTTTAGAGAGCTGTTTTCTGTTTCCAGTTCACTAATCCTATTTTTCAAGGATTTTACTTCTTTATCCACTCTCTCTTTAACTGACTTCTCCAGGCTCTTTTGCCAAGCCTCCCTCTCCTTTTGCAGAGCCTCCCTCTCCTTTTCCCATTTTTCTTCTAGCTCCCTTGTGAGAGCCTTTTTAATCACTTCTAAGAGGTTCATCTGTGCTGAGGAACAGATGATCTCCTCCTTTGGGGAATCACCTGGGGACTGCCTGTTTTTAGTCTCCTCAGGATTTAGAGTCTGCTCTCTATCTGTATAGAAGCTGTCAAGGGTTAAAGTCCTCTTCAGCTTCTTGCTCATTCTGTCTATTAATCAGAGACAAACTACCAAAGAAAAACAGAAAAAACTGGAGTCTTTCTTTGGGGGGGGGGGGCTGGGTGTGTTATCGAGCTTCCTCTACAGACTGCAGGGGGCAGCAGTGAGGCACTAGCAGGACTGTGCTGCGCCTGCGCTCTGAGATCCCAAAGCGTGCTGAGTCACTGAGGGGGGAAAAGGGGGGCGGCCAGGTCCTGAGAGACTCCAGCTGTTTGCGGTTGTATTCTTCAGCCCGGTGTTTTTAGCTTCTCTGCTGGGCTGTTGACTTGCTGCAGGTTCCAAACCTGTAGCGAAGCTCTCCCCGCAGAGAGGGCTGCGATCACTCCCCACCCCCTCTCAGCTCTGCTCCCGTGCTCTCACTGCCGCTGCCCGCCGCCTGCGCCCGATCTAAAACTGCCCCAGCCCTCCAGTAAAGACAGACCTTTCTTGGCGGATCTCAAGGATGGCTTCTCTTGGTAACTATTTGTGGGTTTTTTTTTCAGTCAAGCATTGATTCAGAGGCTTGTAATGAAGTGGATAGTGAGAGAAAGCGCGGAGCTTATGCAACTGTGAGCCTCCTCTCCGCCATCTTAACCGGAAGTCCTCCTCATGTTATTTTTGAAGCACAGTTTGTCCTTAATCAACATGTATTTATCAAGTACCTTGTGTGCGCCAAGTACTGTTGTGGGCACTGAGGCTGAAAGACAAAAATCATCTTTTTATCGGGAATTTACATTCCATACAAGAATACTGAATGCAAATACAGATGTGAACACAATAAAGTCACAGAAATTTGGAGCAGGAAGCAGGGCATAGTTTTCAAAGGAAAGTAGTAGCAGCAACTTCATGTAGGGAAGCAGAATTTCAATAGAAACAAGAAATTCTCATGGAGGGAGGAGGTTAGAAAAGCAGCAGTGCACTCCAGGCTGAGAAGGTACCCTGCACAAGGGTGTGGCTTTGGGAAATGGAGTCCTGTGTCCTGGTGGGTAGAAGCAAAAGAAGAACACTTTAGACTATAGACTGCAAGAAGGGGAGTAATATCTAATAAGGTTAGAAAGGTAGATTCTGTTTCTGATATGCCATAAATATCTGCTTTTTCAAATTCCTCAGTAAATGTCCTAGTGCCCTGCTATATGCAGAATACTTTGTGAAACTTGAGGGTAGATAAGAGAAGAATATGACATGGCCTGAGCTGTCACGGAGCTTACACCCTTGGAAATGGTACTGTTTCTCTTGGTGACCTCATCAGCTCCCCATGAGTCCCCTTCACACCCTTGTGGAGGAATGATTTCCACAGTGAAATGTACTCAGCCCTAGTCTCTCTCTTGAGCTCCTTCCATATGTCACTAAGGTTTTTTGGACATCTCAAATGGGATGTGCCACATGCATCTTGACCTTGACCTAACTTGTCTTTTCTTCCTGAGCTCTCCTCTCTTCTGAATGTCCCCGTTATCAGTGACAGTGCCTTCCTTCGAGTCACCCAGGACTGCAACCTTAATAACATTCTTAACTCCTAGTTTTGATAATGACAAATTTTCTGCCGTTTGAGCATCTCTCGTAACAGTCCATTTCTGTCTAATAACAATCAATATAATGCAGGCATTCTTTGCTTCTTGCTTATATTATTGCACTTGCCTTCCTCTTTCTTTCTCTGAATGAAGACCTTCCACACACTAATCCATTCTTCAAAGCTGCCAAAGTGATTTTCCTCAAGCATCAATCGTACCATGTCATTTCTAATCCTCTTCTAGATGTATCGGCTCCCTCTCACCTCCAAGAGCAAATAAAACCTCCTGTTCTTGCCTCTTAAAGGCCCTCATAATTTAGCCCTTTCCTGCTTTCCCAGTTTTCTCACACTTTAATCCTTTTCCTAACTCTGAGATCCAACTATACTGGCCTACCTGCTATTCTTTTTCTTTGTTTTAAGAGCATTTTCCCCTATGGCCCACAAAGACTTGTTTGAATAGTTATTTTTTAAACAATTTGAGTTCCACATTTTCCTCTTCCTCCTCCTTGCCCACCTCTTTAAAACAATAACCAATCTGATATTGATTCTTTAGATGTTGTTATGTAAAACATATTTCCATATTAGTCATGGTGTGAGAGAAGAAACTATTTAAATGGGGGAAAAAACCATGAAACATCTAAAGTGAAAATCGTATAGTTTGACCTGCATTCAAGCTTCATCAGTTCTTTTTCTTGATGTGGATAGCATTTTTCTTTATGAATCCCTTGAGAGTATCTTAGATCATTGTATTGCTGGAAAGAGGTTAGTTATTAATAGATGATCATCACCCAATATTGATGTATAGTGTGCTAATTCTGATCATTTAACCTTTTATTATTTCATATAAGTCTTTCAATTTTCAGTCCCATTACAAATGAAGTGCCTTCTTTTCTGATGTTACCTCTCAGATATTCGATATGTAACTAGCTTTCATGAATGTTATTGATATATTTAAACATTTAGAACATAAGCACCTTGAAGGGAGGGATTTGTGTTTTGACTTTGTTTATATCTCCAGTGCTTCACATAGTACTTGGTACATAGGAAGCACTTAGTGAATGCTTGTTTACTAATAATGACTGACTTATTGGGAGTTCTATAATATACAATAATCGTTTATAAGCAACATGCATAATCTCCCTTGACTTTCCTATGGGAACATTTGAGAATGATTTCTCCCTCACAATATAAACTATCCTTTATCTTTTCAGTAGGACAATCATTCCATGTACTTTTAATTCAACATTGTTGAATGTTATTCTCCTTATTTGTTAATTATAATTAGTTTATTTTCTCATTCATCATTGAAATTTATGAAAACATTGACTCAATACCTCAATCATGGAGGATTGTGAAATACTGAAAATAATAAGTCAACAATAGGAAGAACTTAGCACATCCCTAATCAAAGTAGGTGTTCTTAATTTTCATTTCAAATTCTGCTTACCACTCCAGAGAATTGTCTTCTTCAACATGAATAGTATAGGCAGGGTTCCTCACTCCTCAGTGATTCAGACATCTCCATTTAGCATGCAGTCTGCATCTTCAAACCTTAAAATAACCATAAAAGCAGACAGTAAGCAGAAGCTTTGACTAGTTTTGGACTTGAAATACTCGTAAATGTCTTAAAAAGTAACAAAAGAATTTTGATGGATTCGGCTCTTTTCAGCAATAGGAAGTTTTTCAGATCAATTCCAGTAGATGTGATAGAGAGAACCATCTGCTGCAAAAAGAGCACTGTAGGGACTGAATGTAGGTCTCAACATAGTACTACTTTTTTTTTTTATTTTGCTTGTTGATGTTTGCTTGTCTTTCTTTCCTCATTTTTTCCATTTTTGATCTAATTTATTTTTTTGTGCAACATGATACATATGGAAATATGTACGGAATAATTGTTCATGTTTAACAAATATTGGATTACTTGCTGTCTAGGGGAAGGGGTGGTGGCACAGAAGGAAGAAAAAATTTCAGCAACAATATTTTGCACTATCTTTGCATGTATTTTGAAAATAAAAACTTATTTAAAAATGCAATACAATAGAAAAAATATTAACTAAAAAAGTTTCCTGAAAATTAAAATGAAAGTTTCTCTCACAAAGTTCACTGCAAAATTTCCTCTCGATTATTTTATCCATTTTAGTAATCTTTCAAGACTATATAACACAATTACTTGCAATTTTTTTTTTTCCAAATGCAATGCTGAACTCTAGATTTGAAGGTGAAAAACAAAATGGAGAAAAACTACAGGCACAAATTCATTATCCTTCTTGTGCAAGTTCTGCTGTGCTTGAACAGGAATATCAGACATCAAAACTAAATCTGCAGCAAGAACAAGATAAGTGGCTTCTTTTAAAGGAGGAGCTAATATATAAGATTGACATCCTGTCAATTCAGATTTCTAAAATTGACGATGAGATCTACCAACTACATAATGCCATTAAAATGAACACATTAATTTTAGAAGAAATACAGAGAGAATTTAAAGACTGGAAAGATGAATTAAAAGATCTCAGAAACGAAAATCATATAGAAAAGAAAAAATGGAATAGATCCCTTTTTGAACAAGAGTCCCTGCCAGAAACATTAACCCAAATGCAGAAGAAAATTACGCTGTCTCAGAAACCATTTGAAGATTCCCAAAACAAAGCGGTCTTCATATCGAAGGGTGTCCAGGTGCCCTTTATGGATAGCTCTATGCCTTTTTGTGCTGACACTGCAAAAAAAGACCCTGTGCTAGAAGAGAGAAATAAAGAGTCAGTTGATGAGATAAGTATCCCTTTAAGAGAGAAACTACGTAAACTTGAAAATGAGGAGGCAAAAAGAAAGGTAGGTCCGTAAATGTTGTCTGACAAACATTTAATATTTTGAAATGAATTTCAAAGTTATTTTGATCAAGATAAATTGGAATTTGAATTTTCAGCGGGTTTCTGATTTTAGTAACTTTCAATGTAAAATTTCTGAATGCACAAAAGGAGAATGAGGAAGCATTGATGATAAAAATCCACCCAACATCCATTTTTTAGATAAGATGACTTATTTTGATTAAAATATATTGTATAGATAGCCCATGAAAATTCAAATGCATAGTAGTGGTTAATGAGTGTAGATGGAGTTAAGCACTTATACGTAAATACTGATCAATTTGTAATTCTAATAATTTGCCTAGTATTTTATGTAATGCTGCAATGGAATAAATTATTAGAAATGCTGAAACAAGTTAAATCCTGAAAAAATATGCTAGGCATGATGTAACAATTCAAATTAGTCGTCCAAATTGAGATACTGTAGGAAATTACAGTTACCTTTTTCATAAACATCGAAACATGTTTATCAGTCCGACTAGTTTTAATTCAAACTAATATGAACTGATTTTAGAAATATTAAACAGTTGATCATATTTTTAATCAAATCATAAAGATTACTAACTGCTTTTTTTTAGAATTTAGGAAAAATTCTCTTCAAAAGACTGTGATGGTGCATTAAGAATTAATTATGGTGTGTGGTAATAAAGCCATTTATTAAAATGTGCTTTTGAATCCCTACTACATATTTGTTATTTATATCAGTATTTTTTTCACTGTTTTTACTAATACTTCTTGCATAATATCTAGAATCGCAGTTTTGGCAACAGGGCCTTTCATTTACTGAAAATAGTTAGCTTTTTATTGTCTAATAGTAGGTCTCATTTTCTATGATGCTTTTCCTGTTTTCAGTGAGTGGAAGACGACCAACTATAGCACTGTGTAGCCATTTCAGATGAAAAAAAATTAGATTTTCCGTTTAGTTTTTATGATCAGGTGGTTGAATCTATTCATTTCATAGTGGAATTTAATGTTTTTGTAGTAATTCAGTTAATTTTGCTGATTGTCTTTGACAATTTTACATTTGTTTCTTTTAGTTTATTGACTTTGAAATATTACTAGACTTTAGTTAATTTTTTTACAAGAAAATCAATCGTATCTGATCAGAGAAATGCAAATTAAGACAACTCTGAGATATCACTACACTCCTGTCAGATTGGCTAAGATGACAGGAAAAAACAATGATGAATGTTGGAGGGGATGCGGGAAAACGGGGACATTGATGCATTGTTGGTGGAGTTGTGAACGAATCCAGCCATTCTGGAGAGCGATCTGGAATTATGCCCAAAAAGTTATCAAACTGTGCATCCCTTTGATCCAACAGTGTTTCTATTGGGCTTATACCCCAAAGAGATACTAAAAAAGGGAAGGGGACCTGTATGTGCCAAAATGTTTGTAGCAGCCCTGTTTGTAGTGGCTAGAAACTGGAAAATGAATGGATGCCCATCAATTGGAGAATGGCTGGGTAAATTGTGGTATATGAACGTTATGGAATATTATTGCTCTGTAAGGATGACCAGCAGGATGAATACAGAGAGGTTGGAGAGACCTACATGGACTGATGCTAAGTGAGATGAGCAGAACCAGGAGATCATTATACACTTCGACAACGATATTGTATGAGGATGTATTCTGATGGAAGTGGATTTCTCTGACAAAGAGACTTAACTGAGTTTCATTGGAGAAATGATGGACAGAAACAGCTACACCCAAAGAAGGAATACTGGGAAATGAATGTGAACTATTTGCAATTTTGATTTTCTTCCCGAGTTATTTTTACCTTCTGAATCCAATTCTCCCTGTGCAACAAGAGAACTGTTTGGTCTGCAAATATGTATTGTATCTAGGATATACTGCAACATGTTTAGCATATATAGGACTGTGCCATCCTGGGGGGGGGGGGAGGAAGGAAGGAGGAGGGAAAAAAAAAAACGAACATAAGTGATTGCAAGGGATAATGTCGTGTAGAAATTATCCTGGCATGGATTCTGTCAATGCGAAGTTATTATTAAATAAAATAAAATTTATTATAAAAAAAAAAAAAAAAAAAAAAAAAAAAAATATATATAATTTTAGATCAGGTACAGCTAGGCCACCTTCATTTGATTTTTTTTTCATTAGTTCCCTTGAGATTCTCGACTTTTTATTGTTCCATATGAATTTTGTTGTTATTTTTTCTAGATCAATAAAATATTTTCTTGGAAGTCTGATTGGTATAGCACTAAATAAATAGATTAGTTTAGGGAGTATTGTCATCTTTATTATGTTCGCTCGGCCAATCCAAGAGCACTTAATATTTTTCCAATTATTTAAGTCTGACTTTATTTGTGTGGAGACTTTTTTATAATTTTGCTCATATAATTCCTGACTTTCCTTTGGTAGATAGATTCCCAAATATTTTATGGTATCAACAGTTATTCTGAATGGAATTTCTCTTTGTATCTCTTGCTGTTGGGTTTTGTTGGTGATGTATAAAAATGCTGAGGATTTATGGGGATTTATTTTGTAGCCAGCTACTTTGCTAAAATTATGAATTATTTCCAATAGCTTTTTGGTAGAATCTCTGGGGTTCTCTAGGTATACCATCATATCATCTGCAAAGAGTGATAGTTTGGTTTCCTCATTGCCTACTCTAATTCCTTTTATATCTATTTCTCGACTCTTATTGCCGAGGCTAGTGTTTCTAATACGATATTAAATAATAATGGTGATAGTGGGCAACCTTGCTTCACTCCAGATCTTACTGGGAAAGGTTCCAGTTTTTCCCCATTGCATATGATGCTTACTGATGGTTTTAAATATATGCTCCTGACTATTTTAAGGAAAAGTCCATTTATTCCTATGCTCTCAAGTGTTTTTATTAGGAATGGATGTTGGATTTTATCAAATGCTTTTTCTGCATCTATTGAGATGATCATGTGGTTTTTGTTTGTTTGGTTATTGATATAGTCAATTATGCTAATAGTTTTCCTAATATTGAACCAGCCCTGCATTCCTGGTATAAATCCTACTTGGTCATAGTGTATTATCCTGGTGACAATTTTCTGTAATCTTTTTGCTAATATTTTATTTAAGATTTTAGCATCAATATTCATTAGGGAGATTGGTCTATAATTTTCTTTCTCTGTTTTCAGCCTACCTGGTTTAGGTATCAGTACCATATCTGTGTCATAAAAGGAGTTTGGTAGGACTCCTTCAATCCTATTTTTTCAAATAGTTTATATAACATTGGAGTTAATTGTTCTTTAAATGTTTGGTAGAATTCACATGTAAATCCATCTGGTCCTGGGGATTTTTTCTTAGGGAGTTGATTGATAGTTTGTTCTATTTCTTTTTCTGAGATGGGACTGTTTAGGATATTTACTTCTTCCTCTGTTAGTTTGGGCAAGCTGTATTTTTGGAGGTATTTTTCTATTTCATTTAAGTTGTCGAATTTATTGGCATAAAGTTGGGCAAAGTAACTCCTAATTATTGCTCTAATTTCCTCTTCGTTAGTGGTGAGTTCTCCCTTTTCATTTTTAAGACTAACAATTTGATTTTCCTCTTTCCTTTTTTTAATCAGATTTACTAAGGGTTTGTCTATTTTGTTGGTTTTTTCATAGAACCAACTCTTAGTTTTATTAATCAATTCAATAGTTTTTTTACTTTCAATTTTATTGATCTCACCTTTTACTTTTAGAATTTCAAGTTTAGTGTTTGACTGGGGGTTTTTAATTTGTTCCTTTTCTAGCATTTTTAATTGCAAACCCAATTCATTGACCTTCTCTTTCTCTATTTTATACAAATAGGCCTCTAGAGATATGAAATTTCCCCTTATTACCGCTTTGGCTGCATCCCATAGATTTTGGTATGATGTCTCATTATTATCGTTTTCTTGGGTGAAGTTATTAATTATGTCTATGATTTGCTGTTTTACCCAATCATTCTTTAGTATGAGATTATTTAGTTTCCAATTATTTTTTGGTCTACTTCCCCCTGCTTTTTTGTTGAATGTAATTTTCATTGCATCGTGGTCTGAAAAGGATGCATTTACTATTTCTGCCTTACTACATTTGAGTTTGAGGTTTTTATGTCCTAATATATGGTCAATTTTTGTATAGGTTCCATGAACTGCTGAAAAGAAAGTGTATTCCTTTCTGTCTCCATTACATTTTCTCCAGAGATCTATCATATCTAGCTTTTCTAGTATTCTGTTTACCTCTTTGACTTCTTTCTTATTTATTTTTGTGTTTGATTTATCTAATTCTGAGAGTGCAAGGTTAAGATCTCCCACTATTATAGTTTTACTGTCTATTTCTTCTTGCAGCTCTCTTAGTTTCTCTTTTAAGAATTTAGATGCTACCCCACTTGGTGCATATATGTTTAATATAGATAGTGCTTCATTATCCATGCTACCCTTTAGCAAGATATAGTGTCCTTCCTTATCTCTTTTAATTAGGTCAATTTTTGCTTTAGCTTGATCTGAGATCAGGATGGCTACCCCTGCTTTTTTGACTTCACCTGAAGCATAGTAGATTTTGCTCCAACCTTTTACCTTTAACCTGCATGTATCTCCCCGCTTCAGGTGTGTTTCCTGTAAACAACATATTGTAGGATTCTGGCTTTTAATCCATTCTGCTAACCGCTTCCTCTTTATGGGGGAGTTTACCCCGTTCACATTTATGGTTAGAATGACCAATTCTGTATTACTTGCCATCTTGTTAACCCCGGTTTATGCTTTCCTCCCTTCTTTCCCCTTTCCCCCCCTTCCAAGTATTAAGCTTGTGAGCACCCCTTGTTTCTCACAGCCCTCCCTTTTTAGTGTCCCTCCCCCCGCCTTAGAGTTCCTCCCCCTATCTTACCCCTTTCCCTCCCAGTTCCCGTATTCCCTTCCGCTTAGCTTATTCCTTCCCTTTCCACTTTTCCCTTCTCACTTTTCAATGAGATGGGAGAAGTTTCACCATAGATTGAATATGTCTTAAGATTTTTCACTTAAAGCCAATTCTGAAGGCAGTAAGATACCCACTATATTCATCCCCCTCCATTCTTTCTCTCAGATATAATAGGTTTCCTATGCCTCTTCATGAGATGTACTACCCCCACTTTACCCTTTTTCTGGTACAATGTCCTTTCCACATCAATTTCTAGAACAAGGTATACATGTATTCTTTATGCATCTATATAGTCAAAATATAGTTCCCAAGATTAATCTTTACCTTTTTAGATTTCTCTTGAGTTCTATATTTGTAGATCAAACTTTTTGTTAAGTTCTGGTTTTTTCATCAGAAATAGATGAAATTCGCTTACTTCGTTGAATGTCCATCTTCTTCCCTGGAAAAAGATGCTCATTCTCGCTGGGTAAGTTATTTTTGGTTGCATACCAAGTTCCTTAGCCTTTCGGAATATCATATTCCAGGCCCTTCGATCTTTTAGTGTGGATGCTGCCAGATCCTGGGTGATCCTTATTGTGGCTCCTCGATACTTGAATTGGGTTTTTCTAGCCGCTTGCAATATTTTTTCTTTCATCTGAGGGTTCTGGCATTTGGCCACTATATTCCTTGGTGTTTTGATTTTAGGATCCCTTTCAGTGGGTGATCGATGAATCCTTTCAATGTTTATTTTTTCCTCTGTTCCTATGACTTCTGGGCAGTTCTCTTTGATAATTTCCTGGAAGACAGTGTCCAGGCTCTTTTTTTCATCATGTTTTTCTGGGAGTCCAATGATTCTCAGATTGTCTCTCCTGGATCTGTTTTCCAGGTCTGTTGTCTTCCCCAGAAGGTATTTCACATTTTTCTCCATTGTTTGATTTTTTTGGATTTGCTTGACTGATTCTTCTTGTCTCCTCGAGTCATTCAATTCCACTTGTTCAATTCTGATTTTCAGTGAAGTATTCTCTTCACTCACTTTTTTAAAATCTTTCTCTAATTGTCCAATTGAGTTCTTTTGTTCTGTGGAATTTTTTTCCATTTCGCCAATTTTGTTTTCCAGTTCACTAATCCTATTTTTCAAGGATTTTACTTCTTTATCCACTCTCTCTTTAACTGACTTCTCCAGGCTCTTTTGCCAAGCCTCCCTCTCCTTTTCCCAAGCTTCCTTCTCCTTTTGCCAAGCCTCACTCTGCTTTCCCCATTTTTCTTCTAGCTCCCTTGTGAGAGCCTTTTTAATCACTTCTATGAGGTTCATCTGTGCTGAGGAACAGACGATCTC
>NC_067402.1:259058984-259119619 GCF_016432865.1 Antechinus flavipes | reverse complement strand
TCACTCCCAAGTGTTGGGTGGGTTTGGCCAGGTCCTGAGAGACTCCACACTTTGGGATTCTTTCCCTTTTGTGTTTGTGAAACATCTTTGCTGATCTACTGGCTTGAAATCAGGGCAGAGTAGCCAATACTGTGTTAAAGTCCTCCCCATAGATTCTCCCCTGCAGGAAGTCTGCACAGCCACCCAGGGAGACTGCTGCCCACCCTGGGTCTGCTCAGTGTGCACTGAGCCATGCCCGGCCACCTCCCTGTGCCTAATCAACACAGACTTTTTCTGGCAATCTTTGAAATTATCTTCTGCTGTTAATTTGCTACACTCCTAATATTTGTGAGTTCTGCCATTCTAGAACTAATTAAGAGGCTGATTTTGGTAATTAGTTGAGTCCAAGGAGAAGTTCAGAAAAAAGCATGTGTCCTCTCCACCATCTTGGCTCCACTGGGACACACAGAATTTTCTAAAATTTTTCTCTTTTTTTCTTTGAATCACTCTCCAGTTGGTCATATTCAATCTAGCTCTCAGATAAATAATTCTTAAAATGGATTTGAAATTAATGCCTGGAATATTATCCATGCATCTTAGTTACATGTTTCCTTGATTTAATCATAGTAGCTTATAGAGTTACTGAAGGAATCAGATGTCATTCACTTTATTTCCATATTTCTTTGAGATAGTCCTGGTCAGTGGTTTCACAGTTACCATTTATATTCTGTCCTCTCAGTGTTGTTAAATATCAGTTTGCTTCTGTCTTTTACAATTTGATTGTATCCTCTTTTATAAAGAACCAGGAACTCTTGAGAAGTATACTTGAAACAAGGTGATGAGATGATGGTTCTCTAGTTCACACATATTCATTATGCCATATGATGTAATTGTACGAAGGCTTATAATGGCTGAGAAGGCCTGGAAAGAAGACATTCTATCTTTGACCAGCCTCCTGGTGGCTGTCCTGACTTCATCACTTCTCCACTAAGACCAAGGACTTGGGGTGAACCTGAGGTCCTACACAAAGTTAATCTAAACATGACACTCTTCTGCTTACATCATAGCGTCTTGTCTCTAAATTTATTTCCAAAATACATATGTCATCCATGAATTAAGTTGAGAAATCCAGTTCTCTTGTTAATGATATTTCTATACTTGGGTATAGAAATCTATTACCCTTGAAGGATGCATATAGTCTATGATCTTCATACCACAAAGTGATTCTTCAGTTCTATTCTGCTTGTGATTAAAAGAAGTCTAATCCAATATCTCTAAACGTGGGAAGGGACTCAAACAATGAACATTTCTTAGTCACAAAACTGAAGGAAGGGATTGTTGCTAACCCTGCATTCTCAATTGTCAGTCTGTCATGTTGTTCCTATGCTAATGATGCTCTTCATTTTTAAGCTATCTCATTGTTTCCACACCTCCTCAAACCCCCTCCCCCCCTTTTTTTTTATTTCCCAGAATTATATTAAGGCCAATAATCACTACTGCTTGGTCTTTGGTTATTGAGAACATCTACTCATTGCATTTATTTTTTCCTTGCTAGTCTAACTAAAAAAATCAGGTATAGATTTGTTTCGCTCAGTTTACCATTACTTTTCAAATGTAATAGTTTCAATTAGATTTTGTATGTAAATCAATCTTTATAGCTTCCTGTGTTTTGCTTCTATGAAATGCACATCTCACAAAAATCACCAATTGTAGTAATAGATTGACATTACAAAAGAATCGACTAAATGCATACATAGTAAGCTAGAATATTCCTACATAATGTATCTTCACTCAAAATGGGGAGAAATCTTATTCATATAAGAATACTATATCTAAATAAAGTAACTTGTCATTTAAATATCAATTTAGACTTGAAACAAAATTCGGAATTTAAAGGATCATCAGACAGAAGCAAAGAATGTTTTGATGCAAGATATCGGGGACAGGTATGGATGAATGATAATTTAATTTCTGATATTTAAGTACATGCATACTTTATGCTCATTTTAATTGATTTTAGGAACTTAGTGCCCTTTGAAATGCATTTTTGTCTTATTTATGGAAATGGAATTTTCTTTGGACATAGCAGGACTAAGAGCAAAACTTCCACCCTCATTGGGTAATAATAGAGTAAAGAAGAGTCCCTTGATAGTTTTGATGCTGGCCTTTTTGCACTTTTCAAATACGATTAGCTAGCTTAAACTACTTGCTTATATGATTATATTCCCCTTAGTAGTTATTTTGACCATCATCTCATCACCTTGTTTCAAGTATACTTCTCAAGAGTTCCTGGTTCTTTATAAAAGAGGATACAATCAAATTGTAAAAGACAGAAGCAAACTAATATTTAACAACACTGAGAGGACAGAATATAAATGGTAACTGTGAAACCACTGACCAGGACTATCTCAAAGAAATATGGAAATAAAGTGAATGACATCTGATTCCTTCAGTAACTCCATAATTGTGATAACAATTATCATGGATCTGGATTCATGTGAAAGTGTGTCTTCGTCCTGATTTCTTTTTTACATACAGTCTAAAATTTACTCACCAGTGGCAAAATGATGATCTGAAATTTCAAGATCTAGAAATGTGTTATTTGAGAAAAATATCAGTGTTATAAATGTTAATATATAGCATTTTATTTAATACATGCTATAATAATAAAATCTTAACATTGATGATCAATGTTAATCTAATTTATCCTTACCCCAAATAACAAATCTTCTCTGCAGTATCTCTCAAAACTAGTTCAAAACTTTTTGTGACTGAAAAGTTACTACCCAAATGAAGTGGCCAACTTTTTATTTAAATGGCTATAATTGTTGTGGATATTTTCTTGTTTAGAGTTGTAATTTACCTTTCTACAATTTGCAGCCAGGGGTAATGGTTCTGATTTACAACACAAAATAGGCTCTTGCCCTACATATTAAGCCCTAATTAATTGATGACTATTATCCTGGAATCCTTTGAATGGTCTTTCTTATAAATTAGATACCCCGACTTGCTTATCAGTTTTACCTCTGATATGAATCATGGATAACTTCTAAGGTCTCTTTTAGTTCCTCTGAACTGTACATTTCCATTGTTCTCTCTAAATACAATAATACAGATGTGATTTTACCAAGAAAGATTTGAGATCTCTCATGTCCTTCTTTTGCCCTTTTGGAAGCCACATTACATTAAAATTATGGCACAATAACAAAAATGCATGTGTGTGTGTGTGTGTGTGTGTGTGTGTGTGTGTGTTTATCACTGTTGAATCCAATACAAAGGGAAAAGGCAAAAATAATTATGTTGAATCAGGAAAGACTTCATGAAAGAGGTAATAATTAGGGCTTAATAATATGGTCAAATTTTGATTGGCAGAAAGGAAAGGAGGAAAACCTTCCAGAAGAGAGGATAGGCAGAAGAAAGTCAAGATGTTTGCAAGGAATGTAAACTTTGATGTTTAATGAAAACAGAGGACCTGTAATAAGAACATGAATTAATTTGAGAAAAAGAGATCATGTGGGGTCACTGTCATTTCTTATGTAATATAATAATATTTTGATATATATTTTAAGAAAGGATTTAAAAAATAGTATTGTGTATGTATATATGCATATATACATATGTATATAATGAAATATATTCATGACATTCATAAGGACAATATCTTGAGTTAGAATTTTATCATTAGTTACAAGTTTAGCCATTTCTGTATGATAAAATTGTACTCCAGGCTGCAGCACTATGTGTATTAGAGTCATCTCTCTCTAATGAAAAAAAAGATAAAAGAGTAACCTTGGAAAGTATGAGTGTGAGGTTATTCTTTTGAAGAAAATGTTATAAAAATCATTTTGTTTTCATAGAACCCTAGTTTTTCTCTAAGTGGACATTCTTCACAATTTATCAGCAGGAAACATTCAGGAGTATTTTGCTAACTATTTTGTTGTTTTCACTGATCAGCATGCTCCTGGAAGTATTCTGGAAAGAATGACAAGATTTATACGTGCATGGAGAAATCAAACTATTAAACCCAGTATTTCTTTGGGACAACATGAAGGTAAGATTATATTATGTAGATAGTGGGTTTTGGATTAAAAAAGCAAAAGAAAAAAATGTATATCAGACCTAGAGAAATAGGGGATTGAATGTGTGAGCTGCAAAAGATTCCATCATCAAATACTTAGAGGAGAAAAAAATTGCATGAAGTCCTAAGGCTATTCACAGGACTCATAAGGAGTATCAATGAAGACTTGCCTGAACAGAAAAAAAAAGAAGAAGAAGAAGAAGAAGAAGAAGAAGTAGCATTGGAAAGAGAGAAAAGTTCAGTGGAGAAAGAGAGAGAACAGAAATGTGGATGTGGAGTGGCTGATTGCCTCTAGGAATTAGCTCTGTTAATACCCATCCACTCTTTGTATTATGTTTCATTTTAGCAAATCAAATGAGTTACTTTTCTGTTTACTTGGTTAATTATACAGATAACTACTTCTATGATGGGAGGCCATGTCTCCTACTTCTTTTTGATGACACAGACTCTAGATCTCTACTTTCATTAAAACTGTCTCAGAGAATTGTCTAGAGCACAGAACATTTAGATACTTTGATCATAAGCACATCCTGCCTCTCACACTTTTTTGATTTCTCTCATCCCCAGATCGTGAAAACTTTGTTTTATTTACACCCTGTGTCTGAGTAGATAAAATGTAAACTGAAGAAAATGGCTTATAGAACGGCATTGTTAAAATCCCTTAAGGATTTTAGCTCCTTAAGAGCTGCTGATTAAAGGCTAGATTCTTCTATTTCTGTTGAGATCTTTCTACTGTAGACTGATGACAGTAAATGGTGACAAAAGTGACAAAGGATGAAAAAAGAGCAGGCAACAGGAAGTGAGGAAAAGATAGTGGAAGATGGAAGAGAAAAAGCAACCAAAGAGTCCCTTTTTTCACCCAGAATATGAGGAGCTCCAGATGTACTGAGAGTTCCTTGTTGGCCCACTTTGTGGCACCTTAGAGTCCAGTGACAGAGTTTAAAGATTTTAAAATGAGGTGAACATAGGAGGAAATGCAAACTGAAAGGACTCTAACTAAGCGTTGCAGGCTTACTTTATATTATTTGTCTTCTCTCTCTTTTTCAGCCAAACTATTTTGGTCATTTTTCTATATATTGTTCTGCCCTGTGTCCTTTCAGGCCATCTGGTGAAATCTCTCTCTTCCTTTAGAAACTTTCTCATATCCAAACTCCATAAAACTTTTCTGGAGTTTACTAGTTTTCCTGATAATTTATTCTCAATATCTCAATTTATTAATTTCTTTGAAAGGTATATTAATTACAAACATGATCAACTAATGTCATGTTGATGACATGTACCTACTGCTAGGTACATGACACTGTAATCTATCCCAAGGTTTACTCAGCTTAGACACAATGCCCATTTCTTTTTCTGAATTTTTCATAAAGGGAAATATAGATCAAATGTAAAATAATAACAAAAAGAATTATGTATAAAGATTCACCCAAGGTCCCATGAGTTCATTAGTCTAGATGTTCTGGAAAACGAGAGACTGAAGGTGACTTCATCTCTTCATCTTGTCTGAGTTATATACTATCTACTTTGTTCATTTCTGAGGTACAAAAAAAAATAAAATAAAATCATCTCTTTATTGCCAGACTTTCAATGATGCCCACACAGAATATGCACACAAGAACAAATATGGGTCATGTCTAGCAGCCTATAGGCTATCCCTCTCTCCTGGAAATTAAACAGTCACATGTGATCCACCTGTCCATAGCAATTGAATCATTTTTTTTTCCCTAATAAGGAAATGTTGTGCACATGAATGAGGGGAAAAAACAATTTCAAAATATAAAGGTAAGAAACATATTAGGCCACTTGTCTTCAGTCTGGAAAGAAGATAATTAATGATTTTTTAGCCACTGTGAGTAAAAACATTAATAAGCAAGTTAGTTAAAATGCTTGTATTTTTTTATGCTGTTAGGGATTTCAATTTTAAAATGTAATCTTTCTTCAATTTCGTAGTACTTGAGTAGATTTACACATACTAAGGGTAACTTTATAGCATATTGTAGTATAAATTTTGTTAAGTTTTTTTAGACTGATGCAGAAGAAACTAATTTTATATCATAAAATAAGTAACACTTTAAAGTTAAAATTTTATTTTCTGAGATTTATCATCAATATCTTTGTAAATAGCTTGATTTTCCATAAATGATAAATTATATATGTTCAAGGGAATTTTAACTATACACCTTATATTTAATTAAAATTAATCATTTTAATAGAAATTAAATATGTATTTTAAGAACAAAAGGTGTAAAAAAAACACCTTTCCTCAACTATTTTAATAATACATTCTTTGGAACTCCATATGGAGATAGAATTCAAAAGAGGGTTAGAACTGATGGTCCAAAAATAGGAAGACAGGCTGAATACTGAATACTGAAGGCAAAGTTAGTGAGTTTTTCATATGTTAGCAAATAGAAAAAGATGCCACAAATAAGCAAAATAATGTCTTCTGAATAAGTGGAATTTGGGTGCCAACCATCCAAAAAATAATGATGTCAGGTGAATAAAAGTGATATACTATTTAACTCAAATAGTTACTTTTCAGATGTTTTGAAAAGGGATTCTGTAAGTCCTTCTCAGAAAAATGAGAGTCACAGAGGTTCCAAGGATATGAAATTTCCAAGGAATTATCCTTACAAATACCTACCAGTGACTAAAAATCCCTTATTCTCCACAGAGATGGGGAAAAGTCCACTAAAAGAAGATGAAGCTGCTGAAGAAGCTTCAGCTGAGCCAGTAAGTGGATCTGACACTGCTTCTAAGGTTGGAGTTGTCCTAGAAAAACCAGTCCCCAAGAAGCCATGTGAACCACCTATACAAAAAGAGGAAGCCAAGCAAAGTAAGAAAGGTGAGGGTTAATATTCTGGAATTACTATAAGTAGATTACTTGCACAATTTCTTACATGCCAACCCTCATTAGAATAGGGAAGCAATATAAATGGTAAAGTCATGCAATAATAAAATTCACTGTCTGTGGTTAATCTTCTCAGTAGACCAGAATCTACAAGATGTTGTGATTTTCTCCTTTAATCAGTGTAGCAATTTTCACAAGGGCTGAAAGGGACTAGATTAGGTTTGTGTCTTAATTGTGCCTTAATGGTCTTTGTATTTAAATGTAAATTCCTACTTCTTTATTTTTTCCAAAGGTTTGAATATTACAATGTAAAATCCATATATAAATGACTTTTTCCTTTTTTCTATCATTTTTAATTATTATAACTAACATTCTTGACACATACCATTTTCTGAAACTTTTGTTATATTAATCTTTTCACTACTGAATCACTCTCCATTTTATCATATTCAGACTACCTCTCAGTTAAATAATTCTTAAAATGAATGTCAAATTAATGCCTGGAATATTATCCATGTGTTTTAGTGACATGTTTCCTTGATTTAATCAGAGTAGCTTCTTGACTTACTGAAGGTTTAAAAAAAATTCTTTCCCAACTATTTTAACAATACATTCTTTGGAACCCCACATGGAGATAGAATTTCATAAATGTTAGAGCTGGGTGGACCCAAGATGGCAGAGAGGACACACATATCTTTCTAAGCTCTCCCTTGCCCTCAGACTACTGTTTTTATGGCACAGCCTCAGAATTAGTGCTTGACTGTCAAAAGCCATGAATATTGGGAATACAACACATTCTCAACAGAAGATAATCTCGAAATTTGCCAGAAAAGGTCTGTTTTGTTTTTGTTTTTGTTTGGTTTTGGTTTTGTTTTTTTGGCAGGCAGGGATTGTTAGAGCAGGCACAGCATCATGCAAGTTTGCAGTGAGATCATGGGAAGCAGCTCAAGTTGAGCAGACCTGAGGGAAGTTGGGGGTGGTCTTCAAAGCAGAAAATTTGCAAGGAGAAATTGATCATAGTGTCAGCTGCTCTCCTCTGGCAGCATGCCAGTGGATCAGCAGGGGAGCTATAAACAGTGGGGGTAAAGACTGTGACCCCAAAATGTTAGAGCCTCTCGGAATCTGGCCACATCCACCCGGCACCAGAAGGGACTCAGCACTATCTCAGCATACAACTGCTGAGCACAGCGTAAGACACTGATCCCAGCACAGCTATTGCTGTCCCACTACTGCTTCACTGCTTGGTAATATCACACTGCCCCAAAAGCAGACTGCATTTGTGTTTTTGTTGGTTTGTTTGTTTGTTTGTTTGTTTTATCAAAATGAGTAAAAAGGCAAAGAGGGCTCTGACTAAAGATAGCTTCTATGCTGAAAAAGAGCAGACTTCAAATCCTGAGGAGACTAGAAGCAGATTCTCTCCAGATAAAGCCCCAAATGGTGATATAACCTGGTCCCCATTACACAACATAGAAGAAATTTAAAAGCCTCTTTAAAAAGAACTACAAGAAAAAAAATGGGGAAAGGAAAAGGAAGCAAAGCTTTGCAAGAAGGAATGGATAAGTCATGTTATTCATTAAAAGGTAGAGTGGATAAAGAAATCAACTCCCTAAAAAACAGAATTGGTGAATTGGAAAAAGAAAATAACTCCTTAAAAAATAAAGTTGGCAAATTGGAAAAAAAATCCATAGAATAAAACAGCTCATTTAAAAACTCAATTGGACAATTATAAAAAGAAATTAAAAAGTAAATGAAAATAACATTAAAAATCAGAATCGAACAAATGGAAATGAATGACTCAAGGAGACACCTTGTCAGTCAAGCAATACTAAAATAATGTTAAATACCTACTTGGGCTAACAACAGACCTGGAAAATAGATCTAGGAGAGATAATCTAAGGATTACTGGACTTTCTGAAAACCATGATGAAAAAAAAAAAAAAAAAAAGCCTAGCCATTATTTTTCAGGAAATAATCAAAGAGAACTGCTCAGATGTTATAGAAACAGAAGGTAAAATAGTCATTGAAAGAATACATTAATCACCTACTGAAAGAAATCCCAAAATCAAAATTCCAAGAAAAAGTGATGCTAAATTCCAGAACCATCAGACCAAGGGAAAAATACTACAAGCAGCTAGGGAAAAAAAAATTCAAATATAGAATAGCCACAATAAGGATTACTCAGGGTCTAACATGGTCCACATTAAAGGATCGAAGGGCCTGGAATCTAATATTTCAAAAGGCTAAGGAACTTGTTATGTAGCCAGAAATAACTTACCCAGCCAAATGAGCATTTTCTTTCAGGGAAGAAGATTCACAATCAGTGAAATAGGTAAATTCCATCTATTTCTGGCAAAAAAAAAATATTACTTCTGAACAAAAAGTTTGACCTCTAAATATAGGACTAAAGAAATCTTGGGAATTATGTTTCTGTTGTGAGTATACATAAAGAATACATGTAGTAATTGGTTTTACTGTTATAATGTATAAAAGGAGCTAGAGGTGGAAAGGAAATTATAACAGAAAAAGGGGAAAGTGGAGATACTACATCTTACAAAGAGGCAAAGGAAACTATTATATCTGAGGGAAAGAAGGGATGGGGATGAACAGTGTGTGAATCTTACTTTCATCAGAATTGGCTCAGAGAAAATATTAGACATATTCGATTTACAGAAAAGCTTCTCCCACCTCATTGAAAAGTGGGAGGGGAAAAACTAAAAAGGGAAGGAGCAAGCCAAATAGAAGGGAATTCAGAAATTGTAAGGGAAAGCTTTAAGAAAAGAAGAGGAACTCTTGGGGGGGGAGGGGGAAGAGAAAGAGAGAGGAGGTTATCCTAAAGAGGGAGGGCTGCGTGAGGCAAGTGGTGCTCACACGTTTAATACTGGGGAGGGCGTAAGGGGGAGAGCAAAGAGAAAAGCATAATTTGGGGTTAACAAGATGACAGGAAATATGGAATTAGTCATTTTAGCCATAAATGTGAATGGGGTAAACTCCCCCATAAAACGGAGGCAGATAGCAGACTGGATTAAAACTCAGAATTCTACAGAGTAAAGATGAAAGGCTGGAGCAGAATCTACTGTGCTTGAGGTGAAGCCAAAAAAGCAGGGGTAGCCATCCTGATCTCAAATCAAGCAAAAGCAAAAAATGATCTAACTTAAAGAGATAAGGAAGGACACTATATCTTGCTAAAGGCTAGGATAAATGATGAAGCACTATCACTACTAAAGATATATACAACAAGTGGTATAGCATCTACAATCTTAAAGGAGAAGTTGAGAGCTGCAAGAAGAAATAGTAAGAGATCTCAACCTTGCATTCTTAGAATTAGATAAATCAAACCACTTTGGAGAAAACTAAATGGAGACAGAAAGGAGTACACTTTCTTTTTGGCAGTTCATGGAACCTATACAAAACCTGACCACATATTAGGCCATAAAGATCTCAAATTCAAATGCAAAAAGGGAAAAATGATAAATGCAGATTTTTCAGATCATGATGCAATAAAATTACATTTAATAAAAAGCCAGGGGGAAATAGACCAAAAGTTAATTGGAAACTAAATAATCTCATACTAAAGAATGATTAGGTGAAATAACAAATCATAGATACAATTAATAATTTCACCCAAGAAAATGACAATAATGAGATGTCATACCAAAATGCAGCCAAAGTGGTAATAAGCAGAAATTGTATATCTCTAGAGGCTTACTTGCATAAAGTAGAGAAAGAGAAAATCGATGAACTAGGCTTGCAACTAAAAGAGCTAGAAAAAGACCAAACTCAAAACCCCCATTGAAACACTAAACTTGAACTTCTAAAAATAAAAGGAGAGATTAATAAAATTGAAAGTAAAAAAATAAGAATTGAATTAAGAAAACTAAGAGTTGATTCTATGAAAAAAAACAACAGAATAGAGAAACCCTTGGTAAATTGGATTAGAAAAAGAAAAGAGGAAAATTAAATTGTTAGTCTGAAAAATGGAAAGGGAGAATTTGCCACTTATGAAAAGGAAATTAGAACAATTAGGAGTTACTTAGCCCAAATTTATGCCAATAAATTTGATAACTTAAATGAAATGGATGAATACCTTCAAAAATATAACTTGCCCAGATTAACAGAAGAAAAAGTAAATTGGTTAAACAATCCCATTTTAGAAAAAGAAATAAAACAAGCTAATAAAAATCCTTAGGACCAGATATGTGAATTCTATCAAACATTTAACAAACAATTTCAATGCCACATAAAATATTTGAAAAAATAGGAATTGAAGGAATCCTACTAAAATCCTTTTATGATACAGACATGGTACTGATACCTAAACCCAGTAGGATGAAAACAGAGAAAGGAAATTATAGACCAATCTCTCTAATAAGCATTGATGCAAAATTCTTAAATAAAATATTAGCAAAAAGATTATAGAAAATCATCCCTAGGAAAATACACCATGGCCAAGTAGGATTTATACCAGAAATGCAAGGCTGGTCCAATATCAGGAAAACTATTAACATAATTGACTATATTACTAACCAAACTAAGAAAAAAGACATACCTCAATAGATGCAGCAAAAACATTTGACAAAATCCAATACCCATTCCTATTAAAAACACTAGAAAGTATAGAAAAAATAGACTTTTCCTTAAAATAGTCAGTAGCATCTATTCAAAACCATCAGTAAGCATCATATTTAATGGTGATAAACTCGCACCATTCCCAATAAAATCAGGAGTGAAACAAGATTGCCCACTATCATCATTACTATTCAATATTGTGTTAGAAATGCTAACTTCAGCAATAAGAGATGAAAAAGGGATTAAAGAAAATAGAGTAGGTAATGTGGAAACCAAGTTTTCACTTTTGACAGATAACATGATGTATTCTTAGAGAACCTTACAGATTCTACTAAAAAGCTGTTAGAAAGAATCCACAACTTTAGCAAAGTTGCAGGATACAAAATAAATCCACATAAATCTTCAGCATTTTTATACATCACTAACAAAATCCAACAACAAGGGATACAATGAGAAATTACATTTAAAATAACAATCGATAGTATAAAATATTTCCCAAAGGAAAGTCAGGAAGTATATGAACAAAACGACAAAACACTTTCCACACAACTAAAATCAGATCTAAACAATTGGAAAAAATATTAAGTGCTCTTGAATAGGCTGAGTGAATTTAATAAAGATGACAATACTACCTAAACTAATTTATTCATTTAGTGCTATACCAATCAGACTCCCAAGAAACTATTTTAATGACCTAGAGAAAATAACAACAAAATTCATCTGGATGAACAAAAGGTCAAGAATTTCGAGGGAAATAATGAAAAAAAATCAAATGAACATTTACCTGACCAAAAACTATATCAAAAAGCAGCAGTCACAAAATACCATTTGGTATTGGCTTACTGACAGTTAGGTTCACAGGACAAGATAGTCAATAACTATAGCAATCTAGTGTTTGATAAACTCAAAGACCCCAACTTTGGGGATAAGAATTCACTATTTGATAAAAACTGCTGGGCAAATTGTAAATTAATGTGGCAGAAGGTAGGTATGGACTCACACTTAAAATAAGATCAAAATAGGTTCATGATTTTGGTAAAGAACTAGATTATAAATAAATGAGAAAAACATAGGATAGGTTATCTCTCAGACTTGTGGAGGAATAAGAAATTTGTGACCAAAGAACTAGAGATCATTATTAATCACAAAATAGAAAACTTTGATTATATCAAATATTACCAATTTAAAAACTTTTGTATGGACAAAAATAATACAGACAAGATTAAAAGGGGAGCCATAAACTGGGAAAACATTTTTACGTTCTGATAAAGGCCTCATTTCCAAAATATAAAGAGAATTGGCTCTATAAGAAATCAAGCCATTCTCCAATTGATAAATGGTCAAAGGCTATGAAAAACAATTTTCAGATGATGAAATTGAAACTATTTCGAGTTATATGAAAAGGTGTCCCAAATCATTATTGATCAGAGAACTGCAAATTAAAACAACTCTGAGATACCACTACACACTTGTCAGATTGGCTAAGATGACTGGAAAAGATAATGACAAATTGGAGGGGATGTGGGAAAACTGGGACACTGATCCATTGTTAATGGAGTTGTGAATGGATCCAACAATTCCGGACAGCAATTTGGAACTGTGCTCAAAAAAGTTATAAAATTTTGCATATCCTTTGATCCAGTAGTGTTACTACTAGATTTATATCCCAAAGAGATCTTACAGAAGGGAAAGCGACCTGTATTTGCAAAAATCTTTGTCACAGCCCTTTTCGTAGTGGCTACAAAATGGAAATTCAATGGATGCCCATCACTTGGAGATTGGATGAATAAATTATGGTATATGAATATTATGGACTATTATTGGTCTATAAGAAATGACCAGCAGGATGAATACAGAGAGGCTTGGAAAAACTTACATCAACTGATGCTGAGTGAAATGAGCAGAACCAGGAGATCATTATTCATTTGAACAACAAAACTATATGAGGATCAATTCTGATAGAAATGGGTATGCTTGGCAATGAGAGGATCCAATTTAGTTCCATCTGATCAGTGATGAACAGAACCAGCTACACCCAGCGAAAAAAAACACTGGGAAATGAGTCTGGACTGCTTACATTTTTGTTTTTCTTCCCAGGTTATTTTTACCTTTCTAAATCCATTTTTTTTTCTTGTGCAACAAGAGAACTGTATACATATGTATACATATATTGTATTTAAGATATGCTTTCACATATTTAACATGTATGAAACTGCCTGCCATCTAGGGGAGGAGGTGGAGGAAAGGAAGGGAAAATTTGGAACAGAAGTGGTTGCAAGGGTCAATGTTGCATATGCAGGCCATTCTCCAATTCATAAATGGTCAAAGAATAAGAACAGACAATTTTCAGATGATGAAATTGAAACTATTTCCACTCATATGAAAGAGTGTTCCAAATCACTATTGATCAGAGAAATGCAACTTAGGACCACTCTGAGATACCACTACACACCTGTCAGATTGTCTAAGATGACAGGAAAAAATAATGATGTATGTTGGATGGGATGCGGGAAAACGGGGACATTGATGCATTGTTGGTGGAGTTGTGAACAAATCCAACCATTCGGAGAGCAATCTGGAATTATTCCCCAAAAAAGGTATCAAACTGTGCATACCCTTTGATGCAGCAGTGCTACTACTGGGCTTATATCCCAAAGAGATCTTAAAGAAGGGAAAGGGACCTGTACGTATCAAAATGTTTGTGGCAGCCCTGTTTGTAGTGGCTAGAAACTGGAAAATGAATGAATGCCCATCAATTGGAGAATGGCTGGGCAAATTGTGGTATATGAATGTTGTGAAATATTATTGTTCTGTAAGAAATGACCAGCAGAATGAATACAGAGAGGCTTGGAGAGACTTACATCAACTGATGCTAAGTGAAATGAGCAGAACCAGGAGATCATTATATACTTCAGCAATGATACTATATGAAGATGTATTCTGATGCAAGTGGTTATCTTCGACAAAGAGCTTTAACTCAGTTCCAGTCGATAAATGATGGACAGATGCAGCTACATCCAAAGAAGGAACACTGGGAAATGAGTGTAAACTGTTTGCATTTTTGTTTTTCTTCCCAGGTTATTTTTACCTTCTGAATCCAATTCTCCCTGTGCAACAAGAGAACTGTTCGCTTCTGCACACATATATTGTATCTAGGATATATAATAACATTTAACATGCTTCCATCTAGGGGAGGGAAGAAGGAGGGAAGGGAAAAGTCGGAACAGAATTGAGTACAAGGGATAATGTTGCAAAAAATTACCCAGGCATATATTCTATCAATAAAAAGTTATAAAAATAAAATAAAATAAAATAAATTTACCCATGCATATTTTCTGTCAATAAAAATCTAATAAAAAAAATGTATTAGAGCTGATGGTCCAAAACCAGGAAGACAGGCTGAATACTGAAGGCAAACAGCTCTTGGTGAGTTTATGTTAACAGATAGAAAAAGACGTGACAAATAAGCAAAATAAAATCCTCTGAATAAGTGGAATTTGAGTGCCAACCAATCAAAAAAAGGATGTCAAGTGAATAAAAGTGATATACTATTTAATTCAAATAGTTACTGTTCAGATGTTCTGAAAGGGGATTCTATAAGTCATTCTCAGAAAAATGAGAGTCACAGAGGTTCCAAGGATATGCAATTTCCAAGGAATTATCCTTACAAATACCTACCAGTGACTAAAAAATCCCTTATTTTCCTCAGAGGTGGGAAAAAGCCCACAAAAAGAAGATGAAGCTGCTGAAGAAGCTTCAGCTGAACCAATAAGTGGATCTGACATTGGCTCTAAGGTTGGAGTTGTCCTAGAAAAACCAGTTCCCAAGAAGCCATCTGAACCACCTGTACAAAAAGAGGAAGCCAAGCAAAGTAAGAAAAGTAAAAGTTAATATTCTGGATTTACTATAAGTAGATTATTTGCACAATTTCTTACATGCCAATCCTCATTAGAATAGATAAGCAATATAAATGGTAAAGTCATGCAATAACAAAGTTCACTGTCTGTGGTTAATCTTCTCACTAGACCAGAATCTACAAGATGTTGTGATTTTCTCCTTTAATCAGTGTAGCGATTTCCACAAGGGCTGAAAGGGAATAGATTAGGTTTGTGTCTTAATTGTGCCTTAATGGTCCTTATATTTAATTGTAAATTCCTACTTTTTTTTTCAAAGTTTAAAATGTTGAGGTTTGAATATTCCCATATAAAATCCATACATAAATGATTTTCTCCCTTTTTTCTATCATTTTTAATGATTATAACTAACATCCTTGACACATACAATTTTCTAAAACTTTTGTTATATTAATCTTTTCACTACTGAATCACTCTCCATTTTATCATATTCACACTATCTCTCAGTTAAATAATTCTTAAAATGAATTTCAAATTAATGTCTGGAATATTATCCATGTGTCTTAGTGACATGTTTACTTGATTTAATCTGAGTAGCTTCTTGACTTACTGCAGGTTTTCCCCACCTATTTTAATAATACATTCTTAAGAGCCCCACATGGAGATAGAATTTCATAAGAGGGTTAGAGCTGATGGTCCAAAAACAGGAAGACAGGCTGAATACTGAAGGAAAAACTGTTGTGGTGAGTTTTTCATATTTTAACAGATAGAAAAAGATGCTACAAATAAGCAAAATAAAATCTTCTGAATAAGTGGAATTTGAGTGCCAACCTATCCAAAAAAATAATGATGTCAGGTGAATCAAAATGATATGCTATTTAACTCAAATAGTTACTTTTCCGATGTTTTGAAAATCGATTCTGTAAGTCATTTTCAGAAAAATGAGAATCACAGAAGTTCTAAGGATATGAAATTTCCAAGGAATTATCCTTACTAATCAGTAACTAAAAATCCCTTATTCTCCACAGAGATGGAAAAGAGTCCACTAAAAGAAGATAAAGCTGCTGAAACTTCAGCTGAACCAGGAAGTGGATCTGACACTGGCTTTAAGGTTGGAGTTGTCCTAGAAAAACCAGTCCCCAAGAAGTCATTTGAACCACCTGTAAAAAAAGAAGATCATTTGCTCAATTTAGTGAAAGGTAGGGCTTAATATTCTGGATTAACTCTAAGTAGATTATTTGCTCAATTTCTTACATGGCAGTCCTCATTAGAATAGGTAAGTAATGTAAATGGTAAAATCATGCACTAATAAAATTCACTGTCTATGGTTAATCTTCTCAGCTGACCAGAATCTACAAGTTGTTTTGATTTTCTCCTTTAATCAATGTAGCATTTTCCACAAGGGCTGAAAGGGACTAGATTTGGTTTGTGTCTTAATTGTGCCTTAATGATCCTTGTGTTTAATTGTAAATTCTTACTTTTTTTTTTCAAAGTCTAAAACCTTGAGGTTTGAACATTCCCATATGAAATCCATATATAAAGATTTTTTTCCTTTTTTCTATCATTTTTAATTATTATAACTAACATTCTTGACACATAGAATTTTCTGAAACTTATGTTAATCTTTTCACTACTGAATCACTCTCCATTTTATCATATTCAGACTATCAGTTAAATAATACTTAAAATGAATTTCAAATTAATGCCTGGAATATCATCCATGTGTCTTAGTGACATGTTTCCTTGATTTAATTAGAGTAGCTTCTTGACTTACTGAAGGAATCAGATGTCATTTACTTTATTTCCATGTTTCTTTGAGAAACTCCTGGCCAGTGATTTTTCAATTACCATTTATATTTGTTTCTCTCACGGTTGTTAAATATCAGTTTGGTTCTGTCTTTTACAATTTGATTTTGAGCTCTTTCTGCTTATGTCATGAGGTTTTGTCTCTGAACTTATGTCAAAAATTCCTAAGTCCTCTCATGAATTGACTTTAGAAATCCAGTTAATTATATTTCTATTCTTGTATATGGGAATCTGTTACCCTTGAAGGATGCATATGGTCTATGATCTTCATAATCCAAAGCAATTCTTCAATTCTATTTTGGCTTGTAATCCAAAGAAGTCTAGGCCAATATCTCTGAACTTGAATATGGACTCAAGCAACGAACATTTCTTTGTCACAAAACAGAAGGAAGCGCTTGTTGCTAACCCTGCATTCTCAACTACCAGTGTGTGGGATTGGTGCAAGACCCTCTTTCCCAAATTAACTAATCAGAGACATCTTCAGGTGCACAGAGAAAGCAATTAGGTAATCCCTGTAGGGAGAGGCCCGGACACACCTGGGAGCCATCCCACTCCTCCCATGTGCTGCTGGAACCCGGCCAGTTTCTGCCTTGTCCAGGACTTAAAAGCAAAAGACCCAAGCCTTCTCATTGCATAGACTAAAAGGATGTAACCGTCTTTGACCAATGGTCACCAATGATGTCTGCTTCCTGTGGGTCACATCATTTCCTGTAACTTCACTAACTCCCTGCATTCCGGGGTTCAAGGCTGGGAATAGGGATCTTGTTACTTAGGCCCAGTTTCATAAACTTGAGAAAACTTCATCCAATCAGTCATGTTGTTTCTATCTTCATGGTGCTGTCCACTCTTTAAACTATGTCATTGTTTCCCTTCTCAACTCCTTTTTTCTTTTTTATTTCTCAAAATTATGTTAAGGCCAATAATCACTATCGGTGGCGATTTGGTTATTGAGAAAATCCATGGACTGAATTTATTTCTTACTTGCTAGGCTAACTAATAAATCAGGGATAGATTTGTTTCTCTCACTATACCATTATTTTAAAACTTAACAGTTTCAACTAGATTGAGTATGGGAATCAATCTTTACAGCTTCCCATGCTTTGCTCCTGTGAAATAAACATCTCACTAAAAACATAAAATGTAATAATACTTTAAAATTACAAAAGAACTAGCTAAATGCATAATTAGTAAGCTAGAAAATTCTCATATGTCTTTATTCAAAATGGGGGAGGGATTTTATTCATATAAAAAAAAATTTCTAAAGAAAGTAACTTTTCATTTAAATATCAATTTAGACTTGAAACCAAAATCGGAATTTAAAGGATCATCAGACAGAAGCCAAGAAAGTTTTGCTAAAAGATATCTGGGACAGGTATAGAAAATTGATATTGAAATTTCTGATTTTTCATTTCAGTACATGTATATTTTATGTTCATTTTAATGTGTTTTTAGGAATTCAGTGCCCTTTGAAGTACATTTTTGTCTTACTTGTGGAGGTGAAATTTTCTTTGAAGGTAGCAGGACTAACAGCAAAACTTCAGCCATTGTTGGGTAACAACACACTAAAGAGGTGTCCCTTGATAGAACTGATAGGGCTGATGCTGCCATTTTTGCACCTTTCTAATATGATAAAGAAACCAACTTAAACTACTTAATTATATGATGATTTTTCCTTTAGTAGTCAAAATAATTGTGATAATATAATTACCATGCATCTGGATTCATATGAAAGAGTGTCTTTGTCCTGATTTCTTTCTTACACACGGTCTAAACTTTTGACCAATGGCAAAATCATCATCTGAAATTTCAATGTCTAGAAATGTATGTTATTTGAGAAAAATATCAGTGTATAGGTGTTAATATATGGCTTTAAAACAGGCCATAATAATAAAATCTTAGCATTGATGATCAATGGTAATCTAATTTATCTTTATCCCAAATAACAAATCTTCTCTGCAGTATCTCCCAAAAGTAGTTCAAACCTTTTTGTGACTGAAAAGTTACTACCCAAGTAAAGTGGCCAACTTTCTATTTGAATGACTCTAATTGTTGGGGTCGTTTTCTTATTAAATATTGTAACTGACCTTTCTACAATTTTCAGGTAGGGGTAATGGTTCTAATTTACAAGATCAAGCTGAACAAATCCAGCTTTTTGCCTACATTCTCATCCCCTAATTACTTGATGGCTATTACCCTGGAATCCTTTGAATGGTTTTTCCTGTAATTAAGATATCCCCCCTTGCTTAGCAATTTTACCTGTGATATGAATAATGGATGACTGCTAAGGTCTCTTTTATTCCTCTGAATAAAATATAAAATATTTCTGTTGTCCTATCGAAACATAATAATACAGATGTGTTTTTACCAAGACAGGATAGAGGCCTATCATGTCTCAGTAAGGATGCTGTCCTAATAGAGTTGTTTTTTTTTTTTCAGGAGACTTTTTGTGAAAACACTTGACTCTAGTGTGTGCATACTGTGTACAGCTAATTATTTTGTTGAAATTGTATATACCTGTTGCATCCAATAAAAAAAAAGGGAAATGGCAAAATTTATTAGGTTTAATCAGGAAAGACTTAATGAAAGAGGTAAAAATTGGGGCTTAATAATAATGGTGTCATATTTTGATTGGCAGAAAGGAAGGAGGAAAACCTTCCAGGAGAGAGGATAGGCAGAAGAAAGTAAGGATGCTTGCAAGTAATGTAAACCTTGATGTTTAACTAAAACAGAAGACCTGTAATAAGAACATACATTATTTTCTGAAGAAAAGATAGTGTGGAGAGTCACTGTCATTTTTTATGTAGTATAATAATATTTTGAAACATATTTTAAGAAAGCACTTTGAAAAAATGATTTGTAATATATTATGAAATATAATCATGACAATCATAAGGATAATATCCTGAGTTAGAATTTTATCATTACTTACAAGTTTATCCTTTTCTGTATGAAAAAAAGTTTATCTCAGGCTTCAGCACTCTGTTTGCCAGAGTTGTGTGTCTCTAAAGAAAAACAGATCGAAGAGTAAACTTGGACTGTGTAAGCATATGAGGTTCTTCTTTTGAAGAAAATATTATAAAAATATTTTGTTTTCTGTAGAAACCTAATTTCCCTCAAAGTGGAAATTCTTCACAATTTATCGCAGAAAACTCAGGATTGCTTTCATCAGTGGTCTTGCTAACTATATTGTTGTTTTCACTGATCAGTATGTCCCTGGAAGTGTGCTGAAAATAGTGAGAAGACTTATACATCCATGGGAAAATCAAAGCACAAAAGCCAATATTCCACTGGGACATCATGAAGGTAAGATTATAACATGTAGATAGTGTGATCTGTGTTAAAATAGGCATTTGAGAGCTGGAGAAATAAGGGACAGGCCTTGGGAGCTGGAATAGAGTCTATATGATCAAACACATAGAAGAGAAGAAATTTCATGAAAGTCCTAGTGCTGCTCACAGGATCTATAAGCAGTATCACAGAAGACTTGTCTGAACAGGAAAAAAAATAAGAACTAGCAATGGAAGGAGAGAAAAATTTAATGGACAGAGAGAGAGAGAGAGAGAGAGAGAGAGAGAGAGAGAGAGAGAGCAGAAATAGCTTTGTGTGATGTGGAGTGAGTGATTGGCTCTAGGAATTAGCTCATTCAATTATCATCTACCCTTTGCATTGTGTTTGGTTTTAGCAAACCAAATGAGTTACTTTTCCATTGACTTGGTTAGTTATATAGATAGTTAACTACTTCTATCATAGGAGACCATGTCACATACTTCTTTTTGATGATAGAGATTAAACTTTTATTTTCATTGAAACTGTCTCAGAGAATTGTCCAGAGCACAGAAAGCATTGTACAATCAGAACACCAATGTGGGTCACATGTAGAACTCGCACTGGGACCTTCCTCATTCCTGCCTTGCCCCTCAGACTTTTTCGATCTCTCTCATCCCCCGATCTGGAAAACTTTGTTTTATGTACACCCTGTGTCTGATGAGATAAAATGGAAACTGAAGAAAATGGGTTATAAAACGTCATTGTTAAAAACCTTAAGGAACTACTGATTAAAGGCTAGATTGTTGTTTCTGTCCAGACCTTTGTAGTACAGGCTGATGAGAGGAAATGGTGACCAAAGTGACAAAGGGTGAAAAAAGAGCAGGTAAGAGGAAGGGAGGAGCAGATAGTGGAAGATGGCTGCCTTGGAACCAGGAACAAAAGGCAACCAAAGACTCCCTTCCTTTCACACAGAATATGAGGAGCTCCGGATGTATCCAGAGTTCTTTGTTGGCGCACTTTGTGGCCACTTAGAATCCAGAGATGTGGTTTTCTCTTCTTGTCGAAAATATGATTGTTCTCTCTGGGAGCAGGTTTCTTGGGGAGGTTTTCTGGAGGCAGCCTTAGTTTCGGTTCAGACCACTAATCACTTCAAATGCAGCCAGCTGATAAAATCCAAATTTTCTCCTTCCTTGAGCCCGGGTAGCTTTCTTAGAGGCCTATCTCTCTGCTTGGTTCCAAGAGCTCCTGCAGCTTGTCCTTTGCCTCTGCTTTCTTCAGCCTCCAGCCAGCACAAAGGTGGAAGATGGAATGAATCTGACTCCGCCTCCGAGAGTGGGCTTGTGGGCTTCTGTATCTCCCAGTGTACTCTTTGGCCCTGAGGGCTTCTTGTTTATATGCTCTTCACTGAGTACACAGCAATCATTATATCCCTGGGAAACCATTATTTGTTGTATGATTAAATCGATGCTAAACTAGATTTAAACACTGTCTCCTCAATTCTACTTAGTACCTTGTTTCAAGTTCTGGCCCATAACATCTCCTCATAGGATCAGATCAATCATACTGAACCATGCTAAATTAGGTAATTATTGTCTCTATCAACTCTAATGAGTTAATACTTTATAAAGATTCCAACACCGAGACATAATTTAATAATGTTAAAATGAGGTGACCATAGGATGAAATACAAACTGAAAAATAAAGTTTTTGCCAATAATTGGGAAAGGGGAAAGGGGAACCACTTGCCAATAATCACTTAGCAGATGCAGAAATGGGGATTCCTAAGACCCTGGACAGAAGGACTCTAACTCAGCTTTGCAGCCTTACTTCATACTGCTTGTCTTCTCTCTTTCTTCCAGCCAAAGTATTTTGGTCATTTTTCTGTATGTTGTCCTGCCCTGTGTCCTTTCAGGCTATCTGGTGTAATCTCTCTTTTTCTTCAGAAAGTTTCTCAAGTATATACTCCATAAAGCTTTTCTGGAATTTCTCAGTCTTCCTAACATTTATTTCCTAATCTCGATTTGTTAGTTTCTTTGAAAAGTATATTCATTATAAACATGATCAACTCATGTCACAGAGTAAGTACCTACTCTTATGTATATGACACTGCAACCCATCCCAAGATTTACTCAACTTAGACACAGTATCCATTTGTTTTTCTGAATTTTTCATAAAATGAAATACAGATCAAATGTAAAATAATAACAAAAAGAATTACACATAAATATTCCCATGAGGTCATTAGTCTACATTTTCTGGAAACTGAGAGACTGAGGGTGACTTTGCCTATCCAACTTGTTCGAATTATATACTGTCTACTTAGTTCATTTCTGAGGTACAAAAAAAAAAGAATCACCTTACTGTTAGTCTTTCAATGATGTCCACACAGAATATACACATAAAAACAAATAGAGCAGCATATAGGCTATCCCTCATTCCTGGAAATTAAACAGTCACATGTGCTCCACCTGTCCATAGCCATTGAATCATTTTCTTCCCCATTCAGGAAATGCTGTGCACATAAATGAAGAGGAAAACACACTAAGATCAGAAATCTATTTAACAAGTTGCCTATCTTTTATCTAGAAAAAGGATAATTTCTGACTTTTTTTTTAGCCTAGTTGAGTGAATAAAGTTATCAACAAGCACATTAGTTAAAATGTTCATATTACTAATATATATTTGTTTGATGCTATTAGGGAGGTATTTGTTTTCAATTTCAAAATTCTACCCTTCCTTCAATTTCTTAGTACTTAAGTAGACGGACATATACTAAGTCTAACTTTATAGCTTCTTTTGTGCAAAATTTGACTTTTTTGGATTGTTGAAAGATAAACTAATTTTATTTTATAAAATAAACAATGTTCAAAATTTTACATTTTATTTTCTGATATTTATCATCAATTTCTCTAGAAATAGCTTGAATTTCCATAAATGATAAATTATATTTGTTGAAGGGAATTTTATGTTAGTAACAATGATTTAACATTTAGAGATTTAGAACAATGATGCTTTTTTAAAATTACTTACAAAATTGAAAGGTTTTATACATCATTCCCTAGATATCCTTTATAGACATTCATTCTGGAATTACTGCATCAAAACATTTTTAAATGGATAAAGCGACAGATACCAGATGTATAATTATGTCAGTAGATAATGTGGGGATGGACGGAAATGACAATATATCATCAACTATTCATTCTGCATATGTACTTCTAAGTGAATGTATTCAGAACATTGGTCTCTAGCCCTTTAGTTCTGTGATAATAATGTGGATCATATGTTGCTTTTAATTCTTATTTTTTTCTTTATGAATAATATATTGCCTGAATTGGCCAGTTATATATTAATTAAGGAATCATCCATCCTAGGAGCACTTGTTCAAGTTATCATGCTCATTATTTGGAAGATATTCTGCTGCACGATAGCATTAACTTCGTAATTAACCCCCTGTGAGGTTGACTGTCTTTTTTTTTTTTTTAATTGACTAACTTTTACTTGTTTCACAGATGAACCTATATTCTATATTGTCTTATGGACACATACATATATGAGTTCTCTGGAATCTGATCTGTTAAATGTAAATTGCATGTTGGGACAGACAATAATATACTTTTGTTTTATTTCAAGTATTAATAATTGATTCTAATTTCAGTCAAGCAAATGTCATGCTAATAATTGTACCATGTGAAAGCATTCATTCTTTATGGCCTGTCATGAGAACTAACAGACCTATTCATTTTGCATGAAATTGTGATTGAATTATGCTATTTATTTATGATTGATAATAAACCTTTTAATCTTTTTCAGGTCACCAGAGGAGAAATTCTAATGGGAAGGTAACAACATTGATACTTTTAAATTATTATTGGATGTGAACTGAAAACTTTCTATGTAACTATTTTCTTATTTTCTGATCTTCTTTCATAGCCTATTCAACCCACTTTTCAAATGAAAGGCTCTTTCACAAACCAAGAAGTAGGAAAAGGAGTTGAGGAAAAACAAAAAGTTGGTAAGCTTTACAATTTCATGATTTAGGAAGAAAAGAAATTATATTAAGGTATCTTCATTCATCATCTTCTCTTCCCTTTGTCCCCATTTTTATCGCACCTTTCATGGAAGAATTTGATTTACATGCTGCAAATGGTATTTTTCCTTGTTTACTCTTCTTTACAAGTATGAGAAGTATTTTTTCAAAAATCACACCTAATACAGGATCCATCCTGTAGTCTTCAGATTTTTAAAAATTTAATTTAATTTTTTTTATTTTTTAAATTTAATTTACATTTTTAAATTTAATTCAGATTAATTCAGTTTAATTAATTTTTAAATTTAATTTTAATTGACCACCTTATTTCATATTGGATTTTTATAATTCCTGGCCTTTTTCTTTATTGCATGAAGGCACATGAATCCAGTACTGTATGTGTCCTCTCCATTCAAGGTATCATACATGAACCTACTATTATATTTCATATGCAAACCACTTTTGTTCTGCTTGACCGTAGAAGGTAAAAATAAAAAATAAATTAGCTTGAAGAAATTTGCTGTCTGTGAAGGGATACAACATAAAAACAGATAAGTATGTTACAGGATCAGGAGTAAAGAAGGCAAGAGAAGTTGACAAAAGTGCTCTAAAAAATTTGAGGGGAGAGTTTGAAAAGTCAATTAATGGTTGTGGAAGGGAGATTTCATAAGTGTGATTCCTCCTGAAATGAAGAAGTAGGATACCATAGAAAGCTAACAAAAGATGGAAAAAACTTTAAAATTAAATACTGACTGCATCTTGTTATGATTATCCTTTTCATATATCATTGTCCTTTATTTTCATTTTTATAAAATAGTAAATATGTAATCATCATATTTTAAAAAGAGAATACTTAAACTTATGTAGGGTCATTTTTGTTGCTAAATTTGCAATGCAGAATGAAAGTTTAAAAATTAATCTTTAAGAAATTAGATTATTCTGAAAAAAGTCATATTCAAAATAGTTCATCTTTGAAAAAAAAATGATGTTGGGAAGAAATGGCAATCACTTTTTAAAAGAATATTCACTGAAAGGATGAAATTTGTAAGCATTTTTCTATAGAAAATATTTCAGCATAATAGATGAAGAGCTGACCTCAAAGCCAAAAAGCCATGATTTCACATTTCAACTCTGATGTATATCAGCTGTGTGATCCTGTGCAAGTCACCAAAACTCGACATGTCATACCTAGGTAACTTGACGAATATAAGTTGCAAGGTTATATTTCCAAATCCTAAATAATTTGACAAATCATATATATATATATATTTAAGTTGATTTGGTGTTCTCAAAAAAATTTTCCCCCAACTATAGTTCTTACTAATATCTTCCTTGGAACCACACATGGAAATAGAATTGGCAAGAGAGTTAGAGCTGATTGTGCAGGAAAAGGAGAATAGACTGAAGACTGGTGGGCTTTTTGTCATGTCATCTGAAAGATAAAATGCCAGAAATAAACAAAATAAAATCATAAGTATTGGTGGTGATTTAAGTGACATCCTAGGAACAAATTTAATATGTCAGGTCGATAAAACTATTTAACTCAAATGTGTACTTTTCAGATGCTTCGAAATGGGATTCTCCAAGTCCTTCTCAGAAAAATGAGAGTCCCAGAAATTCTAATGATTTGACACTTCAAAGGGATTATTCTTGCAAGTCTCTGCAAAGTAAAGATCAGTTAGCATCCACAGAATTTGGAAAGATTGCAATAAAAGAAAATGAAGCATCTGCACCTGGAGCTGGAAGTGGGCCTGACCCTGGCTCCAAAGTTGGAGTTCAAATAGAAAAATCAGTCCCTCAGAAACAGTGTGAATCACCTCTAGGAAAAGAGAAACAGAAAGAAGGAAAGAAAGGTAGGGTTATTTAACATTTTGAATTTTTTTCTGAGTAGGTTATTTGCTCATATAGTTACATTCCAAACTTTATTAGTAGAGGTAAACAAAATAATTGGTAAAGTCATGTGATAACAAAATTCACTGCCCTGTGGTTCATGCTCTCAATAAAATATAGGATGTGTCTTTTTAACAGGGGTTTTGATTTCTTCCTCTAATCAGTGTAACATTGACTTGTGTGTAATTAACCGTAATTTCCGACTCCTTCTTCTTCTTTGTTTTTATTGTTTCAAATCCTAAGATCTTTAGGTTTTTATATTTGCATATAAAATTCACATAGGAATAATTTTCCTTTTTTTCTGTTATTTTTGATTTTTTATAAGCTAACTTCCTCAAAGTTAAGTAGAATCAACTTAATTTTCCCCCTGTATTAAATTACCTGGTTAAGTGATGCTCCCCAGGATTTGTTCCCATGACATTGATTTGAATGGGATGCAATTAGCATACCAAGGAATGATATTTTTTAATCCTATCCTTAGAAAATCCATACATTAAATAATTGGGTCATATTCTGGTTAAAATATTTATGTAGGTTTTGTTTCAACCACACAGAGAATTCTTTAAATGTTCTTTTAATCCTTTCACCACTGAATTATTCCCCTTTTCTCATATTCTATCTAGCTTCAGATAACTCATTTTTAAAGTGAATTTCAAATTAACTGTTGGAATATTATTGATGTAGCTTGGTTACATGTTTCCTTGACTTAATCAGAGTATCTTATAGAATTACTGAAGGAATCAGATCTCATTTACTTTATTTTCCTATTCCTTTGAGTCAATCCTGGCCAGGGGTTACACTATTAAGATTTACATTCTGTTCTCTCTGTGTTTTGAAATAATTAGATTGATTCTGTCTTTTTAAAATTGATTTTGTCTTCTCTCTTCCTAAGTCAAGAGTTAAATTTAGAAATCCAGTTCTCTTTTTAATTACATTTCTATTCTTTTGTAAAATAAAACAAAATAAAATTATCTTTTTAAGGATGCATGGGGTCTAAGCTTTTCACACCACCAAAAATCCTTCAAGGATTATCCAAAGAAGTCTAGTCTCTAACCTTGCAGATGGACCGAAACAATGAACATTTTTTAGTCCCTAATGAGAAGGAAAGAATTCTTGCTAATTCCTCATTCCCACTTTCCAGTCAGTCATGTTGTCCTCATCCCCATGATGCCATCTACTCTCTTATCTCATTGTTTTCCTCATCTCCCCGACTCCATTTATTCTTCTCTCCTACTTACTCAGTTAAATTCTTGTACTAAACTCAGTTAAGGCTAGTAATCCCTGCCTCATGTTCTTTGGTTATTGAGAAAGTCCATTGATCCAATTTGTTGTCTACTGCTAGCCTAACTAATAAATTGATCATGTACACATCAGTTTCTCCCAATTTATACTTCAATGGCAATGGTTTCAGTTAGAGTAAATAGATAAATCAATCTTTTCAGCTTCTTATGTTTACTCCTGGGAAATAGCATCTCTTAAGAAACTGAAAATCCACCAGTAGATTGAAATTGCAAAATAATCATGTAAATGCATAATTAGTAAGAGAGACATTTCTTAAATTTTATCTTATCTCAATATAGATTAAAATAGATAAAATTATATCTGTCATAACTGCCTTTACTGTTAATGAGGAGGGGATGGGAAGATTTCATTCATAGAAGAAAAGTCATTCTAAATAAAATAAATTTTCAATTAAATATGACTTTAGATGTGAAACAAGAATCGAAACTTAAAGGACTATCCGATGGAGAACAGGAAAGTTTCAGTAAAAATAACCAGAAACAGGTATGGAAAAGTAATATCGAAAGTTTTGATATTTTATTTTAGTAAAAGTGCCTTGCATGCTAATTTTCCTGGAAGCATATTTTTATAACTTAGTGTAATTTTAAATGTGTTTTTGTCTTTATTTGAAAAGTTTTTCTTTGGAATTTTTTTTGGAGTTATAGGGACCAACACCAAAACTCCAATCCTAGCTATGTTATAATAAAGGAACAGTCCCAGAATAGTGTGCTTTTGTACATTTCTTAAATGATAAAGAAGTTAATTTAAACTCTTTGGTTATTTCATTGTTTTTGCCTTATTCAGCAACACTGACATCCATTGGGTCCCAAGGAGTGGCTAGTTCCTGGGATTGTAGAAGTGAAGCCAAACACATGTGGCATGTTCCCAGTCTCATAGGGTTAAACCATGGAGAGAGTCACGTTCTTGAAATGGTTTGAAATGAACTTACTAATAAGAAGGCGTTTCTTCTTCATGATGCTAACACTAATCATATAACTTGACCTCATTGGGGATCTCAGGATGCCTCATGCTCTAGTCTCCAATTAATATCTTCCTCAACAGAAATGAGAAAACTACTGAAGCCCATGTTGGAGATGCTTTCTGTAAGATAGAATCTGATCTCGAGTCTTTTTATCATGTTCACTTAGTTGGCACAACCTGCACGATCAAGGGGCAAGAGAGGCTTGAAAAACAAATCAGGTCACTCAGCCTTACCTTCCCACAGCATCTTTCTACAACTAGATTCCAGTTCTCAACCTGGGCCTTCAATCCTATCTCTTTCTGGCCGACACATTTCAAGCATTTCTTTGAACTGTTATACATCTCTGCCCTAGAAACAAGATTTGAAATGACCATTTCAATGTGATTTCTTAAAAATAAATAATTATATACCATATAACTTATCCTCATTAATTGATCATAGAACTATAATCTGAATACTGTCCAAATAGTACCACAGTCATCAACAAGTCAGTGAATTGAATCGAACCCTTATTTTTACATGAAAAGATTCTATTACTTCCTCTGTGTTTATTAAAGAAAATAACAGACTCTCTATCATGAATAGAGCAATAAAGAACATGACTGCTTTAGAAGGTGATATGGACCCTAACAATGAAAGTCTGCAGTTGGAAGCTCTTGTCAACTTGTTAGGATTATTTGGATGAGATTCCTGTCCACATGTAATGCATTCATTTTCTTGATAGATCTGTATATTTAGAATATAGTGAAAATCAGGCAAAGTGCTGCCATCTCATTTAAATTATGACTTAAAATGTCCAATTTGGGGGAAATGATATTCAAGGTAATTTACAATAATTTGTTTTGGTATAAACAGCTAAGTGGCATAGTGGATAGAGTTTCAGGCCTGGTGTCATAAAAACTCATCTTCATGAGTTCACGTATGGTTTCAAATAAGTTTTAATTATATAAGCCTGGTCAAGTTATTTAACCTTTTTGCCCTAGTTTCCTTATGAGTAAAGTGAGCTGGAGGACAAAATGCAAAATATTCCAGTATCTTTACCAGGAAAACCTCAAATAGGGTCATAAAAAGTCATAGATAACCGAATAGCAACAACAACAAGAAGAAGATAATTATGGTCATTTTAAAATGATAGAATGTGATTCTATCATGTAAACATTTTTAAAAATATAATTTATTCCAAAATACCTGTAGGAACACATCATTATTGTTTGTCCCATGTAATTATGGAACCATAATCCCAACTCATCTGAACATTTGAAGAATTGTACTGGACCAGGGAATCTTCCTTAACTATTTTAAAGTCATCACTTCCTCCTCTATTGGTACCCAATAATTCTATTGATGTGCTTAAGTTACATATTGTAATCATTTCTTATTTCTTTTTCTGAATTATATACAAAAATCATTTGCCTTCTCTTACCCATTCCTACTCTCTCTGATTTGTATAGAGATTTTGGACTGAAACCAAACTCAGAAGGGTCTATTTTTTGAAAATACAGTTGTTTTAAATCACATTCTGGTTTCCCTCAAAGTTATGTCATAATTTAGAGTTGTTATTTCTACACTTATTTTGACCTTTAATTTAAAGAAATTTAAAAGTGAGCACTAAAGAAATATATAAATGCAGTAAAGAAGATTATTAGTTAAAAAGAGTCATGAGTTTAATTTTTTTGTCCCATCCCAACTTTATATTTTATTTGTTTTTTTTTTTTTTTTTTTTTTTTTATTTGTAATATATCTGTAATATAATGTTGACCATGTAAAATTACCAATTAAAAATAAACTATCTTTTTTTGAAAAGCAGGAAAAGCGATTAAGATATGAAATGGGAAATTTCCCTTTGTTGTGATAGAAATTATAGTACGGCACAAGCATAATCATTTACCTAATAATTTGGATATAATATCTTGGATAAAATTTAATTTCCAATTTCATTTTTAGGGGAAATTTAAGTATTTTTGAAATTTGATTTGGGACTAAGTAATACCCCAAGCTTAAAAGATTAAGTTTAACTATCATTTATTTATTTTTTAATTGTTGTTTGTCTTATTTCATTACCCAAGGATAAAGTTACTTTAGAAACAACCAGCATACCAGAACAAATGGCACCTAAGGAACAAGTTAAGTCTCTTTCTGCTCCATTTTTGAACAAGAAAAGAATGTCTGAAGTACCAGAATCTAGCAGAAAATCTCATGGAGATGACATGCATTCAAGTGCAGAAACGACTTTGAAAGAAAGTTGCAAAAAAACATGGATTGAGGAGGACAAGAAAGGCAAAAACAAACCTAAAATCAAGACGACTGAATCAAAGCAAGTGTACTGTAAAATTTGTGAAAAGGGAAAAATTGCTCATCAGACAAAAGACAACCTCCCAAAAGATGACTTTAAAGAATCAAAAGAAATACTAGAAGCATCTCCTACTTTGGCAAAAAACTTCAGAGATTCTGTGGAAAAGAAGAAACATAAACGCCCTCTCAGGGGAAAAGTTCTAAAGTCATTTTCTGGGCAAACAGAACATGATCGGGATGCTGTTTTAAAGAATTTAGAGATGCCTTTCCAAGAAAATGTTCCTGTGTTTTCTCCCAATGTGTGCCCACAAAAAAGCACCCTGCAACTTAAGAATGATAATGAGCCAGAAATTCAATGTACTTGCAAAGTAAATGAAGAGGATATTGCTTGTGTTGCAAAAAACCCTGAACTTATAACTGCAAGAAAAAGTAAGGAGAAAACAAAGCATAAAGCAATCTCATTTGAGAGTAGTCATCACAATGTCAGTAACTCTACAGATGAGTTAAACCGTTGGAGACCCTCCCTATGTACATCAAAAATGCCACCAGAAAAAGAGGTAGATTCACTTTCTGCCACTCTACATTCTATCTATTTTTCCTCTTCATCAATCATCCTGTGAAATTATTTTTCACTTCAAATGCTTGCTATTTGTACAACATGTTTTGAAAACCGCATTAAGGAAAATACCCAGAAAGCCTTTTTTATAGTTTTTTCTTTTGGTCATCTAAATTACTCCATCAATTTTTAAAGTATTTGTCATGTAAGCAAGACACTTTCTAAATCAGACATACAAATTGTAATATTAGACTAGGTAACCAAAAGAACAAGGATAAGCCTAAAAATAATTAGGATACCGCCCTAAAAGAAATATAATGAACTCAGATTCTCTTTTGTGCAAATCCTTGTAATATTTGATATTTGAAAGAATTTTGCTTTCTATGGGCATTTTTATTTTCTTAGCCAAATGTAAGGTGTTGTGACTTAAAATACTGAAAACATAAGCTAAATTTGGGAAATTGCTAACAAATGTATATGATACAGCTAATACTTTTATGGTAGTCTGACACTTCATCTTTACTGATTTTACTAAAACCATTACTTTTTTTGCATTTCAAAAGAAAGTGAAACACAATTTTGCTACTTAATCATCTAAAGTCAGTTTTCATTGGGCATTAATAGACTATTTCTCTATCCCACTAGTAATAAATTATAGTATTGGTATTTAAACCTCAATCTTCTGCCTTCAAGTTGAGTGCTCCTCTTCTTGTATTTAGGTTTTCAAACTATGTTTGTATTCGCTATAGATATTTGCATAATTGACTGTCTTTAGATATTATTATACTAGCACTGTTAATTCATTGAATTTTATTTTTGGGAAGGAGCATTGGCAATCCTGGAGTCAAACCCCATTATCTTATCAATGAGGAAAGGTTAGGATGTTAGATTGTATGGCCAGGGTCTCTTGGCTCATCTATACCTTCACATGTCTGTCTTGTAATTATCTTTTTATCTATTATATTATCACAATAATAGCTGAACATATAATACAGGAGAGTGCATACAAACCCAAAGTCACTTAGTTAGACTTAGATTTAAGTTACAGACTAGTACGTTAGCCTGGGCAAATCCATTGATCTTACCAGGCAACTGAGACTAGGAGCAGAGGCTGATCTGAATTTATGGCTGGAATTTCCTCACTTGGAGTTACTCGCACTGATGAATTCATAGGTTCTGTCCACAAATAATGAGAGTAGTATTTGTATAACTCTCAGATTACAAAGCAATCTCATTTGAGAGTAGTCATCACAATGTCAGTAACTCTACAGATGAGTTAAACCGTTGGAGACCCTCCCTATGTACATCAAAAATGCCACCAGAAAAAGAGGTAGATTCACTTTCTGCCACTCTACATTCTATCTATTTTTCCTCTTCATCAATCATCCTGTGAAATTATTTTTCACTTCAAATGCTTGCTATTTGTACAACATGTTTTGAAAACCGCATTAAGGAAAATACCCAGAAAGCCTTTTTTATAGTTTTTTCTTTTGGTCATCTAAATTACTCCATCAATTTTTAAAGTATTTGTCATGTAAGCAAGACACTTTCTAAATCAGACATACAAATTGTAATATTAGACTAGGTAACCAAAAGAACAAGGATAAGCCTAAAAATAATTAGGATACCGCCCTAAAAGAAATATAATGAACTCAGATTCTCTTTTGTGCAAATCCTTGTAATATTTGATATTTGAAAGAATTTTGCTTTCTATGGGCATTTTTATTTTCTTAGCCAAATGTAAGGTGTTGTGACTTAAAATACTGAAAACATAAGCTAAATTTGGGAAATTGCTAACAAATGTATATGATACAGCTAATACTTTTATGGTAGTCTGACACTTCATCTTTACTGATTTTACTAAAACCATTACTTTTTTTGCATTTCAAAAGAAAGTGAAACACAATTTTGCTACTTAATCATCTAAAGTCAGTTTTCATTGGGCATTAATAGACTATTTCTCTATTTATCCCACTAGTAATAAATTATAGTATTGGTATTTAAACCTCAATCTTCTGCCTTCAAGTTGAGTGCTCCTCTTCTTGTATTTAGGTTTTCAAACTATGTTTGTATTCGCTATAGATATTTGCATAATTGACTGTCTTTAGATATTATTATACTAGCACTGTTAATTCATTGAATTTTATTTTTGGGAAGGAGCATTGGCAATCCTGGAGTCAAACCCCATTATCTTATCAATGAGGAAAGGTTAGGATGTTAGATTGTATGGCCAGGGTCTCTTGGCTCATCTATACCTTCACATGTCTGTCTTGTAATTATCTTTTTATCTATTATATTATCACAATAATAGCTGAACATATAATACAGGAGAGTGCATACAAACCCAAAGTCACTTAGTTAGACTTAGATTTAAGTTACAGACTAGTACGTTAGCCTGGGCAAATCCATTGATCTTACCAGGCAACTGAGACTAGGAGCAGAGGCTGATCTGAATTTATGGCTGGAATTTCCTCACTTGGAGTTACTCGCACTGATGAATTCATAGGTTCTGTCCACAAATAATGAGAGTAGTATTTGTATAACTCTCAGATTACAAAGCAATCTCATGTGATCTCCATTACTATTCTTAAAAGGGGTGTGACCCATATTTGTGGACAAGGCAATAGAAGCTCAGGAAATATAAATGACTTTGAAAAATGGTCAATTGGGTTACTTAATGTATCTGTGCTTCTGGTTCCTAATCTACAAAATGATAGCATTATACTAAGATTTTTTTTTCCTAATTTTTGTGTGTGTGTGTGAGAGAGAGAGAGAGCGCTTCTGGAAAAGGGAAGAGCACTGATTTTCCATAATGTAGCAGTCACAATAGCTAAATCTCACTTTAATCGATTTCCTATTTTGTTAATCCAGTATTTCAGTGACTATCTTCAATGTTTTTTTTTGTCTGTAGGCTTTTTGCTTTGGATTATTGGTTTACTTTTTGAACTTGACAGTAAGAAATTAGAAATGAGAAATGGAATGGAAAACCCCCATCATGTGGTTGGAAATAAACTTGGTCTATCTTTTCATTGTGGGAATATGGTGGAAAAGGCCAAAAATAAATCAGATATTGTATGTCAACCCTGTCTGCTTTGTAAAGGAGAGAGATAAGAGAACTTGAAAGTAGAATGAGAAAACAAAATGAGATAGTAATTGAGCTATCATTTTGAAATTTGAGTCGTCGTTTCTATTTTCAAACAAAATTTATAAATCTATGACCATTTTATATCCAAAATAAAAAGTGAAGATAATATAGAGGATAATATGTATTTCAAAATAAAAGTGAAAAATTAAAGGCAGTGTGGAATATTTGATAGGGAGCTAAGAAGACTTAGTTCAAGTCCTATCTCTGACATATGTAGACAAGTCATTTAATACTTGTCTTCTAGATTTTGGTAACATTGGTAGAGGGAATTTTCTCTTCAGGTAATTCCTTGTACTAGTTAAACCGCAAGTCTAGTACTTTACCCAAGTAAGCATGTAAATACATATGTATAAAACTATGCATGTAGATACACACGCACACACAATCACACACACACACACACACACACACACACACCATATATATGTATGTATACATTTACAGACAGAGACACACAACAATAAAGTAACAATGATACTAAGCTTTCCTTTTAGATGGAAGAGGAAAAGAAAAAGCATCAACACAATGTAATGGAAATATCTGAAGGAAAAGATGGTGGTAACTTAATTGACAACAGAACAGGTGGCAAAATTAATAAACGATTTTCTATGAAGAACCATCAAAATGGTAATGATGAGGAAAATAAAATTCCTAGGGAAGAAATTCCAATAATGGATATTTCTTCCAAGGAAAATTTACCTGTGCACCATGTTTTAAAAGGGTAAGTTTGTCAAAATATTTAAATGGAGAATTATTATCAAATGTTAACATATATGATATAATCAATTTGCTCTACAAATCCAGATTCAGATTCACTCTGCATTCTCTTATTTTTTGCCAAGAAAGAAATTAAGGTCCCATGAATAATGTATATTATCCTATTGCTGTAAGTATTTTTATACTATGTATATATATATATATATATATATATATATATATATATTTTTTTTTTTTTCGATGAGTGTCTGTTGAAAGAAGGTAGGTCAGCTTTGATGAGATCCAAAAGAATAGCATATAATGTAATATATGGGTGGCAAGGAGCAAAGCAATGCAGTTTGCAAACTTTGCAAATGTATAAATAATAAGTGCCAGTGAGACATCAAAATAGACTTACAGCTACTCCAACAATTAAATGTGTTCTCTTAGTCATTAGCAAGTTTCCCGTCAAGAATGAATCAATTTAAGTGCATATCATGAGCCAAGTATTGGCAATACCAAGTCAGACAACCTAGATCCTTAAGAAAGAGTTTACACTTTTCATTGCAGATACGCAAATCATTAAAAAGATCCAGTCAGCGACCCATAGTCTACCATGGAAGATGAGCCTGAGGAGAGAAATATTATTGTCTTTTTAGGATGGCAGAATGAAAAAAGGGAATTGACAGAAATGTAAAGAGAAGTTCTAACGTAGTCCTTGTTTTATAAGGCCTTCAAGTGCTCATATGATTTCTGGATAGACTGAGGAAGATAAAAAAGCAGATAACTTCTACCTGCCACACAATCTAAAATGTCTTAGAACCATAAGGTGATAGATGAGACACAGGAATATGGTAAAGAGGGTTCACGATTCATGTTGTGACTGTACTTACTAGAAAACCTCTAAAAGTCCACCTCATGAGAGTTAGAATGTGGAAGTGTTCTGGATTAACATTTAGAAAATAGAGAATGTTTGTTAAAAGCCCAGATTTACTTTTATTAACTTGAAAACTAATTTAGCAGTTTAAAAAAAAAAACTTTTCCTAGCTCAATTAATTTTAAGACTAAAAATTACATAAATTCAGGAAGACAGCAATATGTACTCTATTTGAGAGACACTGAAAAGGGCATCATTCCCGATCTCAATGCCAGTACTCACACATTGTGACCTCAGTTGCATGCAGACAGAAAGTTATTTACTGTTCCTTTGATTAGTGGGAAATAACCATATTGGACATATTAGAGAGAAACAGTAAAGCCATGGACAATTAAGAGAAAGTTTCCTTTTCTAAAAATTGTCATCTTTTACTTTTATATCAGCCTCTTTTCCCATGATTTCACTCCTCAACTGTCTAGTGAAACATTTCTCATCCCTACATCAGTATTGCATGCAGTGTTCCACATTGATAATCCTCTACTCCACATAAGTAGGAGGTGGTACCCTCTCATCTCCAAACTCAGATGTTCACAGTATTCAGTTGCAGTTCTTTTATTATCCTTAATAATTATATTATTGCAGTTACAATTTATATTGTTGTCCTGGTTGTCCTTGTTTCATTTTGCCTTAATTCATCTAACTATTCTCATCCTCTTATGTAATTGTTATTTCTAACCATAGAAAATGATGTTCCATTACATCAACAAAGCCCAACTTTTTTTTTTTGCCATTCTTCAGTCAATGATGCAGCAGCTACTTTATTTCCGGTTATTTGCTACGACAAAAAGTTTTTGCTGTGAATATTTTGGTTTTAAAACTTTTCTTGACATTGAGTAAAAATAACTCATTGGGGTATATGTTTAGCAGTTGGAGAGAGAAATAATGGTAAAGCACCAGAGAAATTAGTATTCTTTGGAGAAGTTTGACGGAAAGGGAAGCAAAAGCGGGTAAGTTGCAAGAGAACATTCTATTTAAGTTCTGTGAAATCTGTGAATAAGGTGCTGGAATAAACTGATGTCAAGAACGATTACAAAATGTGCTTTGTCCCACTAAATTCCTTCTTTGATACCTTATCAGAGTGGAAAAATAAAGTTACTAAAAGCTACATGAACAGAGGAATAGGTAAGTTTATGAGGTCCATTCGAGTTAAATCAAAGAACAATCTTCCTTCCTTTGTGATTGTTAGTTGCTCACTGTTTTAACTAGCATGCACAATTTCTGTCTCTCTCTCTCTCTCTCTCTCTCTCTCTCTGTCTCTCTCTGTCTCTCTCTCTCTCTCTCTCTCTCTCTCTCACACACACACACACACACACACACACACACACACACACACAGAGGAATGTGTTAATTCCTTAGGCAGTCCATTCCTTTTTAAATAAGTTTTAAGTTGTTTGGTTTGGATTTGTTTGCTTTTTGTGTTCTTTGTTTTTCATGCATTGATCCCAAATGTGTTTTGTTGTGCCTAGTCCTCGCCTTTGGAGGGTCAATTAAACATTATGTGTTATTGTATATTTGAGCACATATACTACTTCCTATCATCGCAGTTCTTTCTCTTCTCTTCTTTATGGTAAACATCTGCAGTAAACATCATCAGTTGCCATTTTTCGCCATAATGATTTCTCTCCTCTGGAAATATTCTGAGTGTCTTTCCTAAAATATATCTCCCAGGAATGAATATGTTCTTCAAACATGTTCTGACCAGGACATAGTATAAGGAACGTATCACCTCCCTCCACCTGGATTCTATGAATTCTTAGAATTCCACCTACAATCATATTAATTAAGACTTTCTCCTGGTGGTGTTGGCACATACCAAGCCTGCCTTGATAAGTCCCTGATATTTTGCACACAAATTGTATAATCACAACAACCTGCTTTTATAAGGCTGATGTTTACTTAGCCCAATGATAGGCAGGAAATAACCATAGTAGGTGGAGAAAAGGTTGGGCAAGAAATAAGCAGCACCTATTTCTAGGCTAGTGAAGCAAATATCTGACTAGAATGGGCCTTGTATTCTGAGCAGTGTGAGAACTTTTGTTGGATTAAGACTGTAGGCCTGAAGGTGAAGAAGCTTTACAGGCAGACAATGCAATTTAATGCACCGCAAAAGAAGGGGACCATTAAAAGTTTATGTTCTAGGGAATGATATGAACAGCATCTTAGTTAAGGAAGCTTAGTATGGAAGTAAAAGAGAAAGAAAAATACATGTCTCCCACTGTTTTCTTAGAAGTTTAGAGTAAAGAATTATTTAAAGATCACCTCATGGATGTTTTTTGTTTTGTTTGTTTTGTTTTGTTTTTTCCCCTGCAATGACATGCCATTTCAGGAAAAATGTAAAGAAGCCTGGAAATGAGAAGTGGATTTCCATGACTTGTGAAAAGGTGAATTCTTCATCTGGTATCCTACTCCATAGTCCTGATGACAGCACCTTAAGTAAGACAGATCATTATGCATTCAGGTAAACTAGTACTGGACAAGCTCATAGAAAAAATATTAGCAATGTGTGCTTTTTCTCATTGTAGAAGACTGTTGTCCTGATTTTCTTTGTTCTACTAGTTGAATGTTCTCTCGAAGTATTCTGTTGGTGTGAGACATTCACTGTAGGAATGCCAGGAAAGCTGATTATTACTGGTTAAGCTAGAGGGCCCAAACTTCCCTTTTATAAGCTCATGCCCCATTATTTGCCACTGTTTGATGGTTAACATTCTCCTTTTCTCAGGTATAGGGAACCTGCCGCAGGGATAATGCACTGCTCCTTGTGGTGACAGGACACAGCAGGATTGACATTGGTCTATGAAAAGTAGTTTTCACCCTACAAGCCCAAACATTAGTAATAATCCCAGTCTTGTAGTGAGAAGATTTAAGGCTCAAGTCTCCAGTCTCCTAATGCTCTAGCACAGATTGAGAAGTGGAAGGCACTGCAGGGGTCATGTAGTCCAGGCTCCTAAGTGGTTTACTCTCAGTCATACCAGTGAAAAAGAGGAAGAGCTGGGGTTTGAACTCCAGATTGAGTTCACTTTCCACTGTACCACAAGGCCCATTTTAGCGGTAGAATCTAGGACATATCACACACACATTTCTTTGTAAAATGGAGATGATAATACCTGGCTTATCAGCAGGATTGTTGGAAGGAAAGTTCTTGTGCTATAGAAACATGAACTGTCATTATTCATCCAATGAATCTATGATGTTTCTTGTGCATGCAGCCGAGTATTCCGCTTTTATTGCTTTTATTACAATAGTCTTCACTGAAAAGAGATCATCTTTCTGGACTTAACAATAGCTATAGAGACAATGATGGGGGATATGGCTGGGGAATAGTATAAAATCTATTTAACTTACCATTATTTTTAATGCAATAGTTGATTAAAATCCCTGAAAAGAGAGAGAAGCCATTTTCTTCATCTACACTTTAACCATAATTTACTGATTTCAAACTTAGTTTTCTCCCTCTAATTTATAGGACATATCTTGTTATTTTTTTCAATACCTAGAAAGAGCCAGTCATTCTTTCACAGAATTTCTGTCTTTGAAGTTTGTAATTTTAAATAATCACATTTAAGTTTCATACTCGAGTATTAAAGAGAATTTGTGGATAGTTTTATCAGCAGGAGTACTTTCTCTAGAGGGGAATATCATGGTTTCCTGAGTCATTTCCACATGTTTTCTTCCACAAGGGGTCCATTTAATATGCTGGTGTAATTTGTTTAAAAAGCATTAGTTACTTAAAATGTGAAGACCCTTATGCTAGGCTGTGGAAAAATAAAAAGATCAATGAGATTACTATCTGACCTCTATATTTCAATATAATAAAAAGAAGCCTAGGTACATATAATTTGAATGACCAAAAATATGATTTTGATTACCATGCTTAATATTTTATAAAAGTTATATTAAAGTGCAAGGTACTAGACATAATGTTTCTGGATGGCACAGTTTACACTGACAGTCATAGTTTTCTGTTCCTATTCTTGTCCTTTTAGAATCTTGATAACAAGCAGTTTGGGACATAAACAATTGACAAAATAATTCACTGGCATTCTATTACAATTTAAGATTTTCTGACCTTTATTTTGAGAGTATTCTCAATTTTTTAATTAAAAAAATTCAGACATTAATTCAGAATTTTTTTATTTCTTTTAAAAAACTTTTCAAGGGAGAGGCTAACAGAAGGAAAAATAGAGGTATAGAAATGTGATGGAATAATATTATAATGACAACAGTATGGTAAAGACAATTTTGAAATATTTAGGAACTCATCACTCTTAGCACCGTAACGAGCCACCATGATTTCAGATGACAAATGATGAAACGTGTTCCTTGACTAGATAGCTAAAGGATTCAGCGTATAGAAGAAGACAGATTTCTTTTTTGGGGGACACAAAAATTATTTTTTTATTTTACTCTACATATTTGCAAGGGATTATGTATTTTTCCTAATTGTAAAGAGTTTAAATAGAAGGGTAAAAAAATAGATTTGGGGGAATTAAAACATAAACATTTTTAAAATAAAATTTGCAAAGCACATCACAAATACTTTTCCAGAGGCAAAAGTAAACATTTATTTAAAAAAAAATGTGGCTATAAGTTTAATACTATTAGATTAGGTGGTTTATATTATTGACTAGAAACATAAAAAATATCATATGATTTTGAAATATGTATTGAAAATCAAATAATTACAATGATACACTTTTATTTATATTTATAGTAAAATAAATTATTTGTCTTTTAGGCATGCCAAGAAAACATTAAATGAAAATAATAAGGTACTGTAAAAACTGCTAAAATATATATATCTTAATTTAGAAAATAATACTATTTTCAATAAACCAATAGGATCCCTTTTCTGCATTACGAAGCACAGGAGTATTTAATCAGAAAAAGGATATATTTGGAAGGAATCTTCAAGTGAATATGTCCATTGTGGATGTCAGAAAACTAATTATGTTGCTGACTTTTCTCTCATTTCCCCCATAAATAAAATGAAGATCATTTACTCTCTGTAAGAGAGAGCTGTAAGGGTCCATAAGAGAGGCCAGGCAAGCACTGTTAGGATATAACACAGGTCTCTGGCTTGGAGATCCCTGGATGTGATGAGCTATGAGTCATAGGGACTCCCTTCCTGGTTGGGATCTCCAGCATCTGCGGGAAGCCTGAACACTCTGAAATCGCATCAGGAACAGGAAATGTCTCCATTTCTGACTGGCTGTGCCTGTGACCTCATGGACCTGATATAAGGTCAGTGGGGCAGGACCCCGACCCTTTTCATCTGGAGCTCTGCCAAGGAGAAGGAGCTAAGAGAGTGCAGGAGGTCTTAAGAGTAGCATGTGAAGCACGTGAAAGTTCTGAAGCTTGCCTGCATAAACTCCCAGGTGCTCCATTGTGCTTAAACTGCATCCATGTGAGATAGCAGCCAGAGGATTTCTGAAGGCCTCAGGAAGAGGCATGCTTGATATTAATGTTTACCAAAGATTTCTCTGATGCCCTGGGAATTAGGAGAGACTGGCAATAGCAAATGCATTTATAGCATGTTGCAGATATCATGATTAATTTGTGTTATTTCTCATAAGGTTGCTAAATCAGCTTCTAGGTGGCTTAGTGAATAATGAAGAAGACCTGAATTTGAATCTGTTCTTGGGCTCTTGGCTAACTAAGATTCTGGACAAATCACCGAATCTCTCTTATAGCCTGTTTACTCATTTGTAAAATAATTATGTGTAGTGCTTTTCTCAAGAAATTTTTGTGAGGATAACTGCTGTGAAAAGCTTAATGTGCTATAGAAATATTAGCCATTGTTATCATTTTCATTTTATAATAATTTTACATAAACTTATTACTTTACCTTTATGTATTCTATAGGACAAAGGAGAGATGTCTGAAGATACACTTGATGACATCAATCAATCACTTGAAAGCAATAGAAAGTTTTGTAATTTACCTCCCTCAAATTATATCGAGGGTAAGAATCGTTTTCAATTTTCTAATGGAATACCAGTGTTAAACAGAAACCAAATGTGCACTTATATCCAGGAAGATAACACAAGTTCTATTCCATTGACCCATAGTAAGATAGAGGTGACTTTGTGTTCTCTTGGAGGCTCTGGCATTGACCTCTAATGTGTAATGTCTGGCAGAGTTTGCCAAGCTAAAAAGGATGATTTGGGCTTCAGGGTGATGATTTTTCAGCTACAAAAGTTCTCAAAGATGAGTTACTATTTGTTTCAGTGCCAAAAGAATTTCGTATCTACTGTGTGCCAAATACACAAATTTGAGAAAAACAAAGTCCTTGTCCTCACAGAGTGTGCAATGTACTAGAGGAATAGAATCTACATAGATAACTCTAGTAGGAAAAAATAAACAAATAATATAATAACAAGTAAATAAAGAGTACAGTCATAATGCTATGTGAAGGTTAGAGTGGAAAAGAATACCAGCTATCAAGAATAACAACAACTTTCTGAAGGTTTTATGGATGGGTATGAGTTCATTAGGTCATGGGAGTCCAGGAGAACTGGAATGAAAATTTCAAACATGGAAATTGTGAGCAAAGAGACAGGAGAATGACAGTAAATTCAGTTTCACAAGACAGCATATAGCAAAAAGAAGTAAATATGAAAAGATAGGCTATTAACAATGTAGGACGATTAGCATTGTGTATATAAACAAATCATGTAATCTTGGAGCTTCATTTTCTTAATCTGTAAAAGACTTACTTCACAGGATAATTTTGGGAAAATTATTTTGTAAACCTGTATGTGCTAGATTATTTAATGTGTATTATACATATAGCATGCCAGCATAAAGTGTACGAAGGAATTTCACTTTGTTAATAATAGAAAAGTATTGAAGAAATTGAGATCATTAAGTGATTAAAGGGATCTCATTCATGGAAAGAATGGGTAAAACAGTAGAATCTTTCTCTAAGTGACCAAAAGTAGTAACCAATCTTACAAATTTTCTGCCTAGTTTTTATAATATAAAATATGCTTCCTTATATAAGCATGGCACATAGGATATTGCACTAGATATGATATCATGAATACTTAAGTACAAATCCTTTATTATCTCCTTATTAACTGTGAATCTCAACCAATCCTCTAACTTGTCTGTGATGGTTTCTTCTTTTGATTTAAATCTTGCAACTTAGATTTCCCCTACTGATCTTGTCAATGTCAATCAATCAATGTCAACTTCAGTACCCATTACAAGCAGTACCCAGAACAGCCCTGTTCTCCCCTGCAACCTTGCTGTTTCAAATCTGTTGAACAGTGAATCAAATGAAGAATTGAACGTTGCCCAGGAAAACCCCATAACCAAGTCTGTTAAATCTGGAACTTGATAAAATATACTTTTCTAATTCTGGGGTTAGGTCTAAATTTAGCTATCGTTCCTGCTGGAGAATAAAGTGCCTGTGTTTGGTGGCAGTTATTTTCCTTAATGCTCAGATGATCTTTTTAAAAATTTCTTCTGGTGTTTCAGTTATATGTTGTTAAAGTTACCAGAAGTCTGGCTAATGAATAAATGAGGGAAGGATTTTACTGTATGTGAATGATTTATAGTGTAAATCTCTAAAGGACAAGAAGTGTTTACATGAAACAATTTGAGGTAAAACACATTTATGATACTTTTAAAGAAATTTAGCATATTTGTTATTTATAAGTATAAATTACAAGTTAAATATATAATGTATTTTATTCATCATATTGTTCCCCTTCATCAGTACGTTTAATTTTCACATATATTTTCTTATAGTAAGAGGAATTCTGAGGTTTAAATAGTTTTTTTTTTAATAAAATAATGTGTAACTTAGACATTCTGTTTAGCTGTCTAAAACAACCCAAGGTAGGTTATTTTAAATTTAATTTAAATCTATTGACAAAATGTTATTTTAGTAAAATCTTAGGATTTGTATATGGAGACTGTTATATCAGTGCCAAAGTATCTACATTCTATATATATTGCTACTGCCCGATAGATTTTGAAATCCTAATACTTGTGTTTTTCTCTATACACATTCAGATGACATTCCAGAAAAAAGGAAAGTACTTCCTGTAGCTAAACCATCAGTAGAATTTGTAAATTCAGAATTTACAAAACTCAAAAGAACTGTTCAGGATTTACAAAAGATGGTTATTGGAATGCAGGAAGAATTGTTCCAAAGAAGGAAAAGTAAAGCACAGTTAGCTAGTGAAAAAGCAGAATGTGAGAAAGAACTCTGTAGAAGCAGGTATGTATCTCATTTGTTTAAATAAAGGTTTGAAAGCATTTCTCTTACAATGAAACTTTGTGATGGAAAATTTGAGGTTAAGAAATGAAAAAAGAAAAATCTTTACAATAATATAATGAGCCCCACAATGAATCCCTTTTACTTAATGCGGTATGATCCATCTTCCTGTTTGAAATACTTTCCAATGGGTGCCCACTCTTGTTTCCTCATGTTATTTTTGAAGCACAGATTGTTCTTAATCAACATGTATTTATCAAGTACCTTGTATGCGCCAAGTACCGTTGTGGGCACTTAGGCTGAAAGACAAAAATCATCTTTTTATCGGGAATTTACATTCCATACAAGAATACTGAATGCAAATACAAATGTGAACACAATAAAGTCACAGAAATTTGGAGCAGGAAGCAGGGCATAGTTTTCAAAGGAAAGTAGTAGCAGCAACTTCATGTAGAAGAAGGTAGGGAAGCAGAATTTCAATAGACACAAAACATTCTCATGGAGGGAGGAGGTTAGAAAAGCAGCAGTGCACTCCAGGCTGAAAAGGTACCCTGCACAAGGGTGTGGCTTTGGGAAATGGAGTCCTGTGTCCTGGTGGGTAGAAGCAAAAGAAGAATACTTTCGACTGTAGACTGCAAGAAGGGGAGTAATATCTAATAAGGTTAGAAAAGTAGATTCTGTTTCTGATATGCCATAAATATCTGCTTGTTCAAATTCCTCAGTAAATGTCCTAGTGCCCTGCTATATGCAGAATACTTTGTGAAACTTGAGGGCAGATAAGAACATGACATGGCCTGAGCTGTCACGGAGCTTACACCCTTGGAAATGGTACTGTTTCTCTTGGTGACCTTATCAGCTCCCCATGAGTCCCCTTCACACCCTTGTGGAGGAATGATTTCCACAGTGATATGTACTCAGCCTTAGTCTCTCTCTTGAGCTCCTTCCATATGTCACTAAGGTTGTTGGGACATCTCAAATGGGATGAGCCACATGCATCTTGACCTTGACCTAACTTGTCTTTTCTTCCTAAGCTCTCTTCTCTTCTGAATGTCCCCGTTATCAGTGACAGTGCCTTTCTTCGAGTCACCCAGGACTGCAACCTTAATAACATTCTTAACTCCTCGTTTTGATAATGACAAATTTTCTGCCGTTTGAGCATCTCTCGTAACAGTCCATTTCTGTCTAATAACAATCAATATAATGCAGGCATTCTTTGCCTCTTGCTTATATTATTGCACTTGCCTTCCTCTTTCTTTCTCTGAATGAAGACCTTCCACACACTAATCCATTCTTCAAAGCTGCCAAAGTGATTTTCCTCAAGCATCAATCTTACCATGTCATTTCTAATCCTCTTCTAGATGTATTGGCTCCCTCTCACCTCCAAGATCAAATAAAACTTCCTTTTCTTGCCTCTTAAAGGCCCTCATAATTTTGCCCTTTCCTGCTTTCCCAGTTTTCTCACACTTTAATCCTTTTCCTAACTCTGAGATCCAACTATACTGGCCTACCTGCTATTCTTTTTCTTTGTTTTAAGAGCTTTTCCCCCTATGGTCCACGAAGACTTGTTTGAATAGTTATTTTTTAAACATTTTGAGTTCCACATTTTCCCTCTTCCTCCTCCTTGCCCCCCCTCTTTAAAACAATAACCAATCTGATATTGATTCTTTAGATCTTGTCATGTAAAACATATTTCCATATTAGTCATGGTGTGAGAGAAGAAACAATTTAAATGGGGAAAAAAACCATGACACATCGAAAGTGAAAATTGTATACTTTGACCTGCATTCAAGCTTCATCAGTTCTTTCTCTTGATGTGGATAGCATTTTTCATTATGAATCCCTTGAGAGTATCTTAGATCATTGTATTGCTGGAAAGAGATAAGTTATTAATAGATGATCATCACCCAATATTAATGTACAGTGTGCTAATTCTGATCATTTAACCTTTTACTATTTCATATAAGTCTTTCAATTTTCAGTCCCATTAGAAATGAAGTGCCTTCTTTTCTGATGTTACCTCTCAGATATTCGACATGTAACTTGCTTTCATGAATGTTATTGATTTAGAACATAAGCACCTTGAAGGGAGGGATTTGTGTTTTTGACTTTGTTTATATGTCCAGTGCTTCACACAGTACTTGGTACATAGGAAGCACTTAGTGAATGCTTGTTTACTAATAATGACTGACTTATTGGCAGTTCTATAATATACAATAATCGTTTATAAACAACATGCATAATCTCCCTTGACTTTCCTATGGGAGCATTTGAGAATGATTTCTCCCTCACAATATAAACTGTTCTTTATCTTTTCAGTAAGACAATCAATCATCCATACGCTTCTAATCCAACACTGTTGAATGTTATACTCCTTATTTGTTAATTATAATTAATTTTCTCATTTATCATTGACATTTATGAAAACATTGTCTCAATACCTCAATCATGGAGGATTGTGAAATACTGAAAATAATAAGTCAACAATAGGAAGAACTTTGCACGTCTCTAATCAAAGTAGGTCTTCTTAGTTTTCATTTCAAATTCTGGTTACCACTCCAGAGAATTGTCTTCTTCAATATGAATAGTATAGGCAGGATTCTTCACTCCTCAGTGATTCAGACGTCTCCATTTAGCATGCAGTCTGCATCTTCAAACCTTAAAATAGCCGTAAAAGCAGACAGTAAGCAGAAGCTTTGACTAGTTTTGGACTTGAAATACTGGTAGATGTCTTAAAAAGTAACAAAAGAATTTTGATGGATTCGGCTCTTTTCAGCAATAGGAAGTTTTTCAGATCAATTCCAGTAGATGTGATAGAGCCATCTGATGCAAAAAGAGCATTGTAGGGACTGAATGTAGGTCTCAACATAGTACTACCTTTTATTTTTTGTTTTGCTTGTTGATGTTTGCTTGTCTTTCTTTCCTTCTCATTTTTTCCATTTTTGATCTGACTTATTTTTTTGTACAACATGATACATATGGAAATATGTACGGAATAATTGTACATGTTTAACATACATTGGATTACTTGCTGTCTAGGGGAAGGGGTGGGGGCACAGAAGGAAGAAAAAATTTCAGCAACAAGATTTTGCACTATCTTTGCATGTATTTTGAAAATAAAACTTATTTAAAATGCAATACAATAGAAAAAATATTAAATAAAAAAGATTCCTGAAAATTAAAATGAAAGTTTCTCTCACAAAGTTCACTGCAAAATTTCCTCTTGATTATTTTATCCATTTTAGTAATCTTTCAAGACTATATAACACAATTACTTGCAATCTTTTTTTTTCCAAATGCGATGCTGAACTCTAGATTGGAAGGTGAAAAACAAAACAGAGAAAAACTACAGGCACAAATTCATCACCCTTCTTGTGCAAGTTCTGCTGTGCTTGAACAGGAATATCAGACATCAAAAGTAAATCTTCAGCAAGAACAAGATGAGTGGCTTCTTTTAAAGGTGGAGCTAATAGATAAGATTGACATCCTGTCAATTCAGATTTCTAAAAGTGAAGATGAGATCTACCAACTACATAATGCCCTTAAAATGAACACATTACTTTTAGAAGAAATACAGAGAGAAGTTAAAGAGTGGAAAGATGAATTAAAAGAACTCAGAAACGAAGATCATATAGAAAAGAAAAAATGGAATAGACCCCTTTTAAAACAAGAGTCCCTGCCAGAAACATTAACCCAAAGGCAGAAGAAAATCACGCTGTCTCAGGAACCATTTGAAGATTCCCAAAACAAAGCGGTCTTCATATCAAAGGGTGTCCAGGTGCCCTTTAAGGATAGCCCTATGACTTTTTGTGCTGACACTGAGAAAAAAGATCCTGTGCTAGAAGAGAGAAATAAAGAGTCAATTGATGAGATAAGTATCCCTTTAAGAGAGAAACTACGTAAACTTGAAAATGAGGAGGCAAAAAGAAAGGTAGGTCCTTAAATGTTGTCTGACAAACATTTAATATTTTGAAATGAATTTCAAAGTTATTTTGATCAAGATAAATTAGGAATTTGAATTTTCAGCGGGTTTCTGATTTTAGTAACTTTCACTGTAAAATTTCTGAATGCACAAAAGGAGAATGAGGAAGCATTGATGATAAAAATCAACCCAACATCCATTTTTGTAGATAAGATGACACATTTTGATGAAAAAATATTGTATAGGTAGCCCATGAAATTTTAAAGGCATAGTAGCGCTTAATGAATGTAGATGGAGTTAAGCACTTGTAAGTAAATACTGATCAATCTGTAATTCTAATAATTTACCTAGCATTTTCTGTAATGCTGCAATGGAATCAATTGTTAGAAATGCTGAAACAAGATAAATCCTGAAAAAATATGCTAGGCATAATGTAACAATTCAAATTAGTCGTCCAAATTGAGATACTGTAGGACATTACAGTTACCTTTTTCATAAACATCGAAACATGTTTATCAATCTGACTAGTTTTAATTCAAACTAATATGAACTGATTTTAGAAATATTAAACAGTTGATCATGTTTTAAATCAAATCATAAAGCTTACTAACTGCTTTTCTTTAGAATTTAGGACAAAATTCTCTTCAAAAGACTGTGATGGTGCATTAAGAATTAATTGTGGTATGTGGTAATAAAGCCATTTTTTTAAAATGTGCTTTTGAATCCCTACTACATATTTGTTATTTATGTCAGTATTTTTTTTCACTGTTTTTACTAATACTTCTTGCATAATATCTAGAATCGCAGTTTTAGCAACAGGGCCTTTGATTTACTGAAAATAGTTAGCTTTTTATTGTCTAATAGTAGGGCTCATTTTCTGTGATGCTTATCATGTTTGCAGTGAGTGGAAGACTACCAACTATAGCACTGTGTAGCCATTTCAGATGAAAAAAATTAGATTCTCCATTTAGTTTTTATGATCAGGTGGTTGAATCTATTCATTTCATAGTGGAATTTAATGTTTTTGTAGTAATTCGGTTAATTTTGCTGATTGTCTTTGACAATTTTACATTTGTTTCTTTTAGCTTATTGCCTTTGAAATATTGCTAGACTTTAGTTGATTTTTTTACAAGAAAATGAATCGTATCTAATGAGATAGAAAATTTTAAATGTATTTTACTTTTTAGTTACACTTAGTATATGATAATTTTCTTAATTTTATAGTGAAAATACACAGGGTTTTTATAATGCATGAATATTAATACACACAGTATCTTTGTATTTTGTGTGTACATTTATGTATCTCTGTATGTTTGTATGTTGGTCTTCTACTAAGTTAGAGAATGAAATGAAATTATTTCCCTTTTGTAGTGACCTTGCACCATACTGTATATCCATAACTGGAAGAGCTACCATATCTTCTATAATTTTCCTCATTTTCTGTCCAAGACTGGAACCAGGAGTCTAATTTATAACCTTGTATAAAAAGGAACTGCTTTAAAGACGTAACCGGGATAGCATCCCTCTCCCCTCCCTCCCCCTCCCCGTTCCCCTTTCTTCCCTTCCCCCTCCCCTTTTTTTTTTTTGCTTTCATCAAATTAGATTAATCCCTTTTATCATGGCTGACAAACCTAACAGTGCATATGATCATTCTGCAGGGCAACTATGAGAGGAAAGAAAATGCATCTTCTTCTTATAAGTACCCTTATTCATATAAGGGCAGATGCAAAGAACTTTTTCTGAAAAATAGAAAGTAAAAAACCTAATGCTTCTATCAGATATAAGAAACTATATATTCTACCCTCCACCATTCCCCCACCTTCCCATGTGAATTGCACATGAGAAGGTTTACCTGCTACATGGCTTTGAAGGTATTTTATTTCTGAAGACGGAATGGGGAAATCAGACTGAAAGGAATGGTTTATGATGAGCAAGCAAGATGATAGCATTTGGTCCATGCTTGAAAGAAAGATGTGTGATATAGGGAGAAAAACTTTGTGGTTCTACAAACCAAGTGCCAATCCTTTTCTCAATGACTACTTTTATGACTTAACTTACTTAACCTCTTTGGGTCTTAACTTTCCTCAACTGCAAAATGAGGTGGTTGCCTTAAACAGTTCCTAAGACTTTTCCTAAGAGTATTCCATGATAATCATAAATACATTCAGGCAAGTAAAATATTTATTTCATATAAGCTATGTGAAATACTGCTATATTGAATATGCTATATGAAATCAGTAATAGAAATTCTACATACATATTTCTATCAGGATGCAATAAGAAAGCTTCCACAAGAACTTGCAGATTCCCAAAAAATGAGTTTACAAGAGATTCTGTCTCATCAAACAGTTTTATACATGAAGCAAAAACTACAGGAGAAAGTAGATGAAACCACAAATCAAGTTAGTAATTTGTCATTGATTAATGGAAGGTTTTCAGTAGAATACTTTTTAAACCAATAGTATAATACATTTTCTGATAATTGTGCCTGTCATTTAAACTAACAGAACAAGACCGATAACATCTGCCATTTGTACCCATTTATACCATTTTCATATTGGGATAATTATTTTCCCTCATAATATCCTTACTGAAGAATGAGATTTTTTTGACTGAGTAATAAGTATATCATACATTCAGATATATGGATGTGGGTGTGTATGTAAATATATCTATACACACACACACACACACAAACACACATAGGCTACTTGGTGGAAATATGAATAGAACTTTGCATCTGAAGTTGGAAAGATCTGGGTTCAAAAGTGGCCTCAGAAAATATGGGGAAGTTACTCTAGCTTTCTTAGCTTCTTTAACTGGAAAATGAGGCTAATAATAGCATCTGTCTCCCAAAATAGTTGTGGGAATCAAATGAGAAAAGAAATCTGAAGCACTTAGCACAATGCCTGGTGCATAGTAGGTACTTAGTGAATGCTTGTTTCTCTGCTCCAGAAAGATAAAAGTCAATATTTTCAGTCATATGTAAAAGGAAACATTATCTCATATATTTTGAGTAACATCTCCTAATGTTGAGAACCAGTTCTCTTACTTGCTTAACTTCAGTGTAATCGTTTTTACTAAGAAGTAGTTTATTTTCTTTTTTCATATTGGTATTTCTGGTTTTCAGAAATCAATATTGGAATGAAATAAATTTTGTTTCCCAAATCAATTTTTTCCTCTATCACTCAATTCTCTTTTATTTCCCCCCCATTCCTTTTGGAGCACATTGATTAAAATATTAACTTTTTAAAAAGCCCTTGTGTTGAAGCTGTCATCAAGGAGCTAGATGTGGACTGAACTTCATAAGGAATCACAAGGAAGCAATCAGTCTGTGTCTATATAAATGAACTCAGTAAAATGCATTCACAGCAAACTGGCACTGTTTCTTCCCTTTCTTCTTTCCCTGAAGTACCTAAACTATATAAAAACTGGGTAATTTTCTTTCTTTTTTTTGTTCAATAACTAGTCTATCAATTAATGAATATCAGTTCTATGAAATATGCTATGGTAGTTTCTGATTAGGTTAACAAGAATATGGGAAAGCCATGCTCTCTTGTCCTTGAAGAATTTAAAGTTTCACTGAAAAGTCAGTGCAAAATAGGGAACATTTCATTACAATACAAGGTATCGTGGAAATAAGCACCAAATGAGTTGTTATATAAGTAAAGTAAGCATTTATTTAAGAGAGCAAGAGTGAAGGAGACAGAGAGAGAGAGAGGGAAAGAAAAGGGGAAGGGGGAGAGGGAGGAATGGATGGAAGGAGAGATGGAGGGAGACCGAGAGATAGAAAGAAAGATCACTGTGGTTTTAGGTTAGATCAGCGAGTACTCAATCTAGTCTTCTCACCAACATGAAAAAAAATACCCATTTCTAAATTTCTAAATTAGCACCTCTGTTGAAAGAGCAATTGCCAAATAGCTAAATTTAATAACATATTTAGATAATTGCATAAATATAATTTGTCAAAAATCTACATCGGAAAGTTACTTTTCCAAAGACACTTTTCTTTGAAACATGTATTTGTCCTTTGAGCAGCAGTTTCATTATGTAGCTTTATAATCAACAAGCATAACCTTGATCATTTTACTCAAGACATCTCTGGTGTAGTGTATTGGTTTGGAATTAAGAAAAATAGGTTCAATTCATTCTCTGTAATTTCTAGCCAGAAGACCCCAAGAAACTTTCTTGAGTGTATTTACCTCAGACAACTCATTAGGGTTTCTATTCTAGATGGCTGTGATCTACACTAACAAAGTGCCCTGTGCTATATTTTAGTACATTTTACATATTGGGTGTATATGCCAATCTAAAATGAAAGTGTATTAAATATAGTCACATTTGGAATATAAGAATACATAACTTTGTGTCTATGCAATGGGCTACTACTTGATGGACTAGTAAAATTTTAGGAAATTTTAATACTTATGTACAGGCATCACTAGTTCAGAGTTAAGGATAAGATTGTGGTTTAATTTTTAAAGTTGAAATATTTGAAACATTTTGTTTGGGAATTTTTTGCTGCAGAAATCTCAAGAAGAGGATAAGCAGAAACTGCAGTATCTTAAGGAGAGGGGAGATTATATACAAAAGTAAGAGTTTAAGCATTTTTACAATTTAGTGTTATGACTAGTAGTAGAGCAAATCAAAATTCGCAATAGAACATAATGTAAATCTACTTTTTCCAATGGAAAAGAGAAATAATCTGCTTAAGTAGAACTTATTTTGAGATGAATGAATAAATAAATTGAACTCAGCATTGGGAATGTAAATATCAAAAGTATCTTGGACTTCAAGCATTATTTACCTCCTATAAAGTGACTGACACTTTGGTCCTGAGAGTTTCAGGGAAGTAGATTGCATGACATGTTCCAAAATAATTGGTGTTTATGTTGGCACTTTTTTCTCGTGCTGCACTTTGATCGTAATGGAAATCATCAGCAGAATTTCAAAGGATAAAGCATATAAATTATTGCTAGAAAATGATTATTTTCCCCCTCAAGATCTAGACTTGAAGCAGTGTAATCTAATGTATCGACAACCTGCTTCCAAATCATGGAAAGTTTTGTTAGCTTTGTAGATCTGACTTATTTGCTGTGTATCATGGGCCAGTCACTTTGTTTCCCACAAAATTCTCTAACTGCCACAGGTACACACTGCTAGAAAGTGTTTCCTCATGAAGAGTTCCCTCTTTCAGTCAAAAGTTTTTGTCTTATTACATGTCCCCCAATAAAATGTCCCTTCAAAAAAACATCTTGACTAATTGTGCCTTATGAGGATTTTCCCCCTAAGAATAACATAATGTCCTTTTTTTTCATATCCAATTGCTAGCATAGCATATAATTATAAGTTAACGTCTAAGGAATGATCAAAACACAGATTTTCTTTAACAAAAAAGACAAGTAGCTGATTTTTTTGATCTCTAGAAACAATCATAAGGGAATTGAATTAAGTAAGGAGAGTTCAAACTCTGAGTCTGTGACTCTGAATCACAATCTGAACCTCTCTGTGCTGGAAGGAAACTTTGGAAGACATGAGCTTGCAGGTGTGAATAGGTGGGTAATACTTTCCTACACTAAGGAAATCACAACTCCCCTCCCACACTGTGACTTCAGATCATGATTATGTATGTTTGAGAGTATCTTAAAAAAAAAAAAAAGATATATTTGTCTAAATAATGTCATTGTATGATAGGAGTAATTATATGCAAATATAAGTTTCTTAGAAGGATGTCTTAGAAGTTTTCCTGATATTTGTGTCCCAGATTCCAAATAGTACCTGTACTTGATCTCTATGGTTTTGCATATTCCACAGTATGGAATTTACCTCCACCTCTTGCAATCCCTAGCTCACCCAGTCAAAGCTCACCCCCCAAAAAGCACTGCCTCTTCCACAAGCCTTTCTCTGTGTTCTTTTTTAACTCCTTACTTCAATTACTTTATATTTACTCCCAGTATTGTGCATTCATTTATTTACCTGTGCATGTTGTGTTCATTGGAATAAAATGAAATACCTTAGGAGGCATTTTTTACTTTTCTCTTTAAATCTAACTTCCAGTCTTTGCAAGTGAAATGCTGAACCTTATAAGAAACTGTTCAATTAAATTAACTATAAAAAGTTCTTCAAAGTTTTGAATTGTTGACAATATATTCACTTACTTGTAGGCTTAAAATGGAAAGTGCCATATTTGAAGATTCAGAAAAGCAGCAAGTGGACAAGACCGAAAATTTTCCCAACTGTTTTTTGCAATTTCTTCTTGTAAGTCATCTGTGGAATCTAATTTTTCTCATATGAAAAATACTTACTTTAGGTGGTAGATTACACTGCTTCAACAATTCTAAGTTGAGGGAAATCCCATTTCTTATTGTTTTTTTTTTTCTTTTAAATAGTTTTTTCACCTTTGCATAATCTTACATCCCACATTTTTCTCTCTCATCTCCCCCAATATATCAAGCAATCCAATATAAATTAAACATATGGAATCCTTGTAAACATATTTCCATATTCTTCATGTTAAACAAGAAAAATCAAATCAAAAAGGAAAAATATGAGAAATAATAAAAATCAACCAAACAGAGGTGAAAATATTATGCTTTGATCTACATTCGGTGTCCACAGTTTTCTTTCTGGACTTGTATATCACTTTTCCTCACAAACCTATTGGCATTGTCTTGAATCACTTCATTGTTGAAAAGAGCCTAGTCCACCACAGTGTTTCATCGCATAATTTTCTTGTTACTGTGTACAATTTTCCCTTGGTTCTTCTTGTTTCACACAGCATCTGTTTATATAAATGTTTCCAAGCTTTTCTAAAATCAACCTGTTCACTATTTATTTATAGAATAATACTTCATTGTATTTATAGACCATAATTTATTCACCCATTCCCCAAGTGATGGGCATCTACTCAATTTCTAGTTTACAGGAAAGTGCAAAAGGGGCTGCTGCCAACTCTTTTGCACAAGCAGATACTTTTCCCTCTTTTATGACATCTTTGGGCTACAGGCCCTAGCAGAGACACTGTTGAATAAAAGGGGATTCAGAGTTTGATAATTCTTTGGGCATAGTCCCAAATTGCTCTCAGGCAGATATCGTGAATAATTTGTGTTTCTCATAAAGGTGCTAAATCAGCTTCTAGGTAGGGATGTGGCTTAGTGAATCATCACAAAGATCTGAATTTGAATCTGTTCTTGGGCTCTTAGCTAACTCTATGATTCTGGACAAATCACCTAATCCCTCTTATAGTCTGTTTACTCATTTGTAAAATAATTATGGGTAGTGCTTTTCTCAAGAAATTTTTGTGAATATACCTGCTGCAAAAAGCTTAATGTGCAATAGAAATATTAGCCATTGTTATTATTTTCCTTTTACAATAATTTTACATAAACTTATTACTTTACCTTTATGAATTCTATAGGGTGGAGGAGAGATGTCTGCAGATACTCTTGATGACATCACTCAATCACTTGAAACAGACCCAGAGAATTGTAATTTACCTCCCTCAAATTATATCGAGGGTAAGAATCGTTTTCAATTTTCTAATGGAATACCAGTGTTCAACAGAAACCAAATGTGCACTTATATCCAAGAAGATTACACAAATTCTATTCCATTGACCCATAGTAAGATAGAGGTGACTTGTGTTCTCTTGGAGGCTCTGACATTGGCATCTAATGTGTAATGTCTGGCAGAGTTTGCCAAGCTAAAAAGGATTATTTTGCTTCCGGGTGATGATTTTTCAGCTATAGAAGTTCTCAAAGATGAGTTACTATTTGTTTCAGTGTCAGATACACAAATTTGAGAAAAACAAAGGCCTTGTCCTCAGAGTGTGCAATGTACTAGGGGAGTAGAGCCTACATAGATAACTCTAGTAGGAAAAAAATTACAAATAATATAATAACAAGCAAATAAAGAGTACAGTCATAATGCTATGTGAGGTATAATGTGGAAAAGAATATCAGCTATCAAGAATAAAAACAACTTTCTGAAGGTTTTATGGATGGCTATGAATTCATTAGATCATGGGAGTCCAGGAGAACTGGAATGAAAATTTCAAACATGGAAATTGTGAGCAAAGAGACAGGAGAATGACAGTGAAAATCCAATTTCATAAGACAGCATATAGCAAAAAGAAGTAAATAGAGAAAAGATAGGCTATTAACAATGTAGGGCGATTAGCTTTGTGTATATAAAGAGATCACTTAATCTTGGAGCTTCATTTCCTCAATCTGTAAAAGACTTACTTCACAGGATAATTTCGGGGAAATTATTTTGTAAACTTGTATGTGCTAGATTATTTAATGTGTGTTATATATATTGAATGCCAGCATAAAGTGTAGGAATGAATTTTACTTTGTTGATAATAGAAGAAATTGACATCATTAGGTGATTAAAGGGATCTCATTCATGGAAACAATGGGTAAAATAGTAGAATCTTTCTCTAAGGGACCAAAAGTAGTAACAATCTTACAAATTTTCTGCCTAGTTGTTATAATTCTTCCATAAGCATGGCATATAGGATATTGCACTAGACATGATATCTTGAATACTTAAGTACAAATTCTTTATTATCTCCTTATTAACTGTGAATTTCAACAAGTCCTCTAACTTGTCTGTGACAGTTTCTTCTTTTGCTTTAAATCTTGCATCTTAGATTTCTCCTACTGTCAAAGTCAACTTCAGTACCCATTACAAGCAGTACCCAGACCAGCCCTATTTTCCCCTGCATCCTTGCTGTTTTAATTCTATTGAACAGTGAATCAAATGAAGATTTGAACGTTGCCAAGGAAAACCAAATAACCAAGTCTATTAAATCTGGAACTTGATATAACACACTTTTCTAATTCTAGATTACATCTAAATTTAGCTATCGTCCCTTCTGCAGAATAAAGTGCCTGGGTTTTGTGGCAGTTATTTTCCTTAATGCTCAGATGATATTTTTTAAACTTTCTTCTGGTGTTTCAGTTATATGTTGGTTAAAGTTACCAGAAGTCTGGCTAATGAATCATGGAGGGAAGGATGTTGCTGTATATGAATGATTTATAGTGTAAATCTCTAAAGGACAAGCAGTGTTTACATGTAACTGTTTGAAATAAAACACATTTATGATACTTTTAAAGAAATTTAGCATGTTTGTAATTTATAAGCATAAATATATGCTGTATATAATATATACTGTATTTTACATGTAATGTATTTTATTCATCTTATTGTTCCCCTTTACAGTATATATCAGTAAGTTTAATTTTTACATATTTTCTTATATTAAGAGGAATTCTGAGGTTTCAAATAGTTTTTTTTAAATAAAATAATGTGTAACTTAGAGATTCTGTTCAGCTGTCTACAATAACCCGAAGTAGGTTATTTTAAATTCAATTTAAATCTGTTGACAAAATGATATTTTGATATAATCTTCGGATTTGTTTGTGGAAACTGTTTTATCAGTGCCAAAGAATATGCATTGTAAATATCCTACTACTGCCCCATTGATTTTGAAATCCTAATATGTTTCTTTACTTGTGTTTTTCTCTATACAGATTCATATTACATTTGGGGGAAAAAGAAGGCATATGCTATATATAAACCATTAATAAAATTTAAAAATTCTCAATGGGCAGTACTCAAAAAAAACATTAAAGATTTAGAAAAGTTGAGTATTGCAATAAGGGAAGAATTGCCCCAAATAGGAAAACCTCAATCAGAATTAAAGACTGAAAAAGCAGAACGTGAGCGAGAACTTGATAGAAGCAGGTATGGATCTCATATGTTTAAATGAAGGTTTGAAAGCATTTCTCTTACAATGAAACTTTGTGACAGAAAATTTGAGGTTAAGAAATGAAAAAAGAAAAATCTTTACAATAATGTAACGAGCCCCACGATAAATCCCTTTTATTTAATGTGGTATGATGCATCTTTGGAATACTTTCCAATGGGTGCCCACTCTTGTTTCCTCATGTTATTTTTGAAGCACAGATTGTTCTTAATCAACATGTATTTATCAAGTACCTTGTGTGCGCCAAGTACCATTGTGGGCACTTAGGCTGAAAGAGAAAAATCATCTTTTTATCGGGAATTTACATTCCATACAGGAATACTGAATGCAAATACAAATGTGAACACAATAAAGTCACAGAAATTTGGAGCAGGAAGCAGGGCATAGTTTTCAAAGGAAAGTAGTAGCAGCAACTTCATGTAGAAGAAGGTAGGGAAGCAGAATTTCAATAGAAACAAGACATTCTCATGGAGGGAGGAGGTTAGAAAAGCAGCAGTGCACTCCAGGATGAGAAGGTACCCTGCACAAGGGTGTGGCTTTGGGAAATGGAGTCCTGTGTCCTGGTGGGTAGAAGCAAAAGAAGAACACTTTAGACTGTAGACTGCAAGAAGGGGAGTAATATCTAATAAGGTTAGAAAGGTAGATTCTGTTTCTGATATGCCATAAATATCTGCTTGTTCAAATTCCTCAGTAAATGTCCTAGTGCCCTGCTATATGCAGAATACTTTGTGAAACTTGAGGGCAGATAAGAGAAGAATATGACATGGCCTGAGCTGTCACGGAGCTTACACCCTTGGAAATGGTACTGTTTCTCTTGGTGACCTCATCAGCTCCCCATGAGTCCCCTTCACACCCTTGTGGAGGAATGATTTCCACAGTGATATGTACTCAGCCTTAGTCTCTCTCTTGAGCTCCTTCCATATGTCACTAAGGTTGTTGGGACATCTCAAATGGGATGAGCCACATGCATCTTGACCTTGACCTAACTTGTCTTTTCTTCCTAAGCTCTCTTCTCTTCTGAATGTCCCCGTTATCAGTGACAGTGCCTTTCTTCGAGTCACCCAGGACTGCAACCTTAATAACATTCTTAACTCCTCGTTTTGATAATGACAAATTTTCTGCCGTTTGAGCATCTCTCGTAACAGTCCATTTCTGTCTAATAACAATCAATATAATGCAGGCATTCTTTGCCTCTTGCTTATATTATTGCACTTGCCTTCCTCTTTCTTTCTCTGAATGAAGACCTTCCACACACTAATCCATTCTTCAAAGCTGCCAAAGTGATTTTCCTCAAGCATCAATCTTACCATGTCATTTCTAATCCTCTTCTAGATGTATTGGCTCCCTCTCACCTCCAAGATCAAATAAAACTTCCTTTTCTTGCCTCTTAAAGGCCCTCATAATTTTGCCCTTTCCTGCTTTCCCAGTTTTCTCACACTTTAATCCTTTTCCTAACTCTGAGATCCAACTATACTGGCCTACCTGCTATTCTTTTTCTTTGTTTTAAGAGCTTTTCCCCCTATGGTCCACGAAGACTTGTTTGAATAGTTATTTTTTAAACATTTTGAGTTCCACATTTTCCCTCTTCCTCCTCCTTGCCCCCCCCTCTTTAAAACAATAACCAATCTGATATTGATTCTTTAGATCTTGTCATGTAAAACATATTTCCATATTAGTCATGGTGTGAGAGAAGAAACTATTTAAATGGGGAAAAAAACCATGACACATCGAAAGTGAAAATTGTATACTTTGACCTGCATTCAAGCTTCATCAGTTCTTTCTCTTGATGTGGATAGCATTTTTCATTATGAATCCCTTGAGAGTATCTTAGATCATTGTATTGCTGGAAAGAGATAAGTTATTAATAGATGATTATCACCCAATATTCATGTACAGTGTGCTAATTCTGATCATTTAACCTTTTATTATTTCATATAAGTCTTTCAATTTTCAGTCCCATTAGAAATGAAGTGCCTTCTTTTCTGATGTTACCTCTCAGATATTCGACATGTAACTTGCTTTCATGAATGTTATTGATTTAGAACATAAGCACCTTGAAGGGAGGGATTTGTGTTTTTGACTTTGTTTATATGTCCAGTGCTTCACACAGTACTTGGTACATAGGAAGCACTTAGTGAATGCTTGTTTATTAATAATGACTGACTTATTGGCAGTTCTATAATATACAATAATCGTTTATAAACAACATGCATAATCTCCCTTGACTTTCCTATGGGAGCATTTGAGAATGATTTCTCCCTCACAATATAAACTATCCTTTATCTTTTCAGTAGGACAATCATTCCATGTGCTTCTAATCCAACACTATTGAATGTTATACTCCTTATTTGTTAATTATAATTAGTTTATTTTCTCATTCATCATTGAAATTTATGAAAACATTGTCTCAATACCTCAATCATGGAGGATTGTGAAATACTGAAAATAATAAGTCAACAATAGGAAGAACTTAGCACATCTCTAATCAAAGTAGGTCTTCTTAGTTT
>NC_067402.1:258958189-259058484 GCF_016432865.1 Antechinus flavipes | reverse complement strand
TTTTGTATCCAGCTACTTTGCTAAAATTATGAATTATTTCTAATAGCTTTTTAGTAGAATCTCTGGGGTTCTCTAGATATACCATCATATCATCTGCAAAGAGTGATAGTTTGGTTTCTTCATTGCCAACTCTTATTAAAATTAAAATTCCTTTAATCTCTTTCTCAACTCTTATTGCCGAGGCTAGTGTTTCTAATACAATATTGATTAATAATGGTGATAGTGGGCAACCTTGCTTCACTCCAGATCTTACTGGGAAAGATTCCAGTTTTTCCCCATTGCATATGATGCTTACTGATGGATTTAAATATATGCTCCTGACTATTTTAAGGAAAAGTCCATTTATTCCTATGCTCTTTTTCTGCATCTATTGAGATGATCATATGGTTTTTCTTTGGTTGGTTATTGATATAGTCAATTATGCTAATAGTTTTCCTAATATTGAACCAGCCCTGCATTCCTGGTATAAATCCTACTTGGTCATAGTGTATTATTATCCTGGGGATGATTTTCTGTAATCTTTTTGCTAATATTTTAAGATTTTAGCATCAATATTCATTAGGGAGATTGGTCTATAATTTTCTTTCTCTGTTTTCAACCGACCTGGTTTAGGTATCAGTACCATGTCTGTGTCATAAAAGGAGTTTGGTAGGACTCCTTCAATCCCTATTTTTTCAAATAGTTTATTTAGCATTGGAGTTAATTGTTCTTTAAATGTTTGGTAGGATTCACATGTAAATCCATCTGGTCCTGGGGGTTTTTTCTTAGGGAGTTGGTTGATAGTTTGTTCTATTTCTTTTTCTGAGATGGGACTGTTTAGGATATTTACTTCTTCCTCTGTTAGTTTGGGCAAGCTATATTTTTGGAAGTATTCTTCTATTTCATTTAAGTTGTCAAATTTATTGGCATAAAGTTGGGCAAAGTAACTCCTAATTATTGCTCTAATTTCCTCTTCGTTAGTGGTGAGTTCTCCCTTTTCATTTTTAAGACTAACAATTTGATTTTCCTCTTTCCTTTTTTAAATCAGATTTACTAAGGCTTTGTCTATTTTATTGGTTTTTTCATAGAACCAACTCTTAGTTTTATTAATTAATTCAATAGTTTTTTACTTTCAATTTTATTGATCTCTCTTTTTATTTTTAGAATTTCAAGTTTAGTATTTGACTCGGAGTTTTTAATTTGTTCCTTTTCTAGCATTTTTAATTGCAAGCCCAATTCATTGATGTTCTCTTTCTCTATTTTATGCAAATAGGCCTCTAGAGATATGAAATTTCCCCTTATTACCGCTTTGGCTGTATCCCATACATTTTGGTATGATGTCTCATTATTATCATTTTCTTGGGTGAAATTATTAATTATGTCTATGATTTGCTGTTTCACCCAATCATTCTTTAATATAAGATTATTTAGTTTCCAATTATTTTTTGGTCTACTTTCCCCTGGCTTTTTGTTGAATGTAATTTTCATTGCATCGTGGTCTGAAAAGGATGCATTTACTATTTCTGCCTTACTGCATTTGAATATGAGGTTTTTATGTCCTAATATATGGTCAATTTTTGTATAGGTTCCATGAACTGCTGAAAAGAAAGTGTACTCCTTTCTGTCTCCATTACATTTTCTCCAGAGATCTATCACATCTAACTTTTCTAGTATTCTATTTACCTCTTTGACTTCTTTCTTATTTATTTTGTGGTTTGATTTATCTAATTCTGAGAGTGCAAGGTTGAGATCTCCCACTATTATAGTTTTGCTGTCTATTTCTTCTTGCAGCTCTCTTAATTTCTCTTTTAAGAATTTAGATGCTATACCACTTGGTGCATACATGTTTAATATTGATATTGCTTCATTATCCATGCTACCCTTTCGCAAGATATAGTGTCCTTCCTTATCTCTTTTAATTAGATCAATTTTTGCTTTAGCTTGATCTGAGATCAGGATGGCTACCCCTGGTTTTTTTATTTCACCTGAAGCATAGTAGATTTTGCTCCAAGCTTTTACCTTTACCTGCATATATCTCCCCGCTTCAGGTGTGTTTCCTGTAAACAACATATTGTAGGATTCTGGCTTTTAATCCATTCTGCTAACAGCTTCCTCTTTATGGGGGGTTTACCCCGTTCACATTTATGGTTAAAATGACCAATTCTGTATTACTTCCCATCTTGTTAACCCCTGTTTATGCTTTTCTCCCTTCTTTCCCCCTTACCCCCCTTCCCAGTATTAAGTTTGTGAGCACCACTTGCTTCTCACACCCCTATCTCTCCCCACCCCGGCCTTAGATTTCCTCCCCCTAACTTACCCCTTTCCCTCCCCGTATTCCCTTCCGCTTAGCTTATTCCTTTCCTTTTCACTTTTCCCTTCTCACTTTTCAATGAGGTGGGAGAAGTTTCACCATGAATTGAATATGTCTAAAATTTTTCTCTTAAAGCCAATTCTGAAGGCAGTAAGATACCACTATATTCATCTCCCTCCATTCTTTCTCTCAGATATAATAGGTTTCCTTTGCCTCTTGATGAGATGTAGTACCCCCACTTTACCCTTTTTCTGGTTCAATTATACATCTTTATATCAGAAATATAGTTCCCAAGATTAATCTTTACCTTTTTAGATTTCTCTTAATTTCTATATTTGTAGATCAAACTTTTTGTTAAGTTCTGGCTTTTTCATCAAAAATAGGTGAAATTCGCTTACTTCGTTGAATGTCCATCTTCTTCCCTGGAAAAAGATGCTCATTCTAGCTGGGTAAGTTATTTTTGAAATTCTGTATTCTCACATAAAATTACCATTGAGCCCCTAACTTCTGTTTTTGAAACATCCTTCCTTGTCCATAATCCTTAAATGCAAATGTTACTCTCTTAATCTAATTTTGTCTCCTCGAATTTTTTGTCTTCTTCATTTTTTCTAAAGCCATTCTGAGTAGACATTTTTTTTTATGGTTTTCATATTGTGAGTAACATATTTTCCAGCTATTTCTGTGGTTATTTATCTATATTTTATTACCATTATAGCAACATTAGGACTGGACAAAGAAGAAGATACCTACTCTCCTTGGGATTCAGAGGTATTAGGCCATTTTGAAACTTCTATCTTGATTGCTATTTTTTAAAATTACATTTAAGTTTCCTTATTTACTAATCAGTGCAATTGCTTGGGTGGAGTTAGAAGGGGAATTTTAGAGCTAAAAGGGATTTCAGAAATAATAGTACTAGATTATTGTTGTACTTTTTGCATATGGGGAAGACACTCCCCAGACAAATCTGCTCATGGCCTCACTTCTAGTTTAGTGAATAGCCAAGAAGACAATTGAATGAATGGTCCTAACTTTCAGGACCTCATGGTTTACACTCTACTCCTTAACACCTTAGCAATTCTAATGTGCCTCTCAGTCTGTCATTCAGTGAATGAGTATGATAACATTTTATGCTCTTCTAAGTATGAGGATATATTCCAGAAAAGTAAGAGAGTTTGGACAAATAGAAGCCTACTTCCCTACTCCATGATCAATTTACCTATGAATTAGAGGGTAGGACAAAGGCACCAATATAAGCTGATGTTATTGCCAATTCTAAGTAAATTTCTACATAGTTTCTACACATACAAAGATTGAGGCCCATACAAAGACCAATGTAAGAGTTAGTTGTATTGAATCAGAATCTTAATGAAAATGGTAATTAGGGCATAAGGATAGGGTCAGGTTTGGATTGGCAGAGAGGAAGCAGGAAAACATGCAGAGAGAGAGGAGATAGTAAAGATGCTTGCAAACAATGTAAACCTTGTTACAGAAGGCCACTAAAAAAAGGGCTAATTACTTTCCATAAAAAATAAAATAAAAAAAAGAGTGTCACTGGATGCATTGAATCCTTGCTTTCGGATTTGGGATTTGATTTGTATCAAGGAGCCAGTCATTTCTTACAGTATTATAATGTATTGAAACATGTTTTAGGAAAGTTTTTTTTTTTTTGATTCTTGTCAAAGACTACCTGGAACAGAGGTACATTATAGGTAAAAAGATGTTTTTCCAAAAGATATTTCCTTTGTATTTATTACAAATTCTCACCTCTCCTTGTTCTTCAGATAGACATCAATTCCTTTTTTTTTTTTTTTTTAAGCTTTTAATTTTCTAAACATATGTGTGGATATAATTCCTCTACCTTTGCCCTTGAAATAGCTTGTGTTCCAATTTTCTCCCCCCCCCTCCCACTTAGTCCTAGTTAGCAAATAGTCCAATATATGTTAAACATGATAGAAATATATGTTAAATTCAATTATTGTACTGCACAAGAAAAATCAAATCAAACCAGTAACAAAAAAAGGTGGGGGTAAAAAAAAGTTGTTGCACTGGATAGAGCACTAGCCCTGAAGTCAGGAGAACTTGATTTCAAATCTGGTCTCATCAACTTCCTAGCTGTGTGACCCTGGGCAAGTCACTTAACCCCAATTGTCTTAGAGAGAGAAAGAGAGAAAGAAACTAAATAAAATGTAAGCAAACCCCAACAAAAAGAGTATAATTGCTATGTTGAGAACAACATTTATTTTCCACAGTGCTCTCTCCAGGTGTAGAGAGTTCTCTTCATCACTGAAAAATTGGAATTGGTTTAAATTATCTGATTGTTGAAGAGAGCCATGGGCATCAGAACTGATCATCGCATGAACCTGCTGGTTCTGCTCATTTCCCTTAGCATCAGTTCATGTCTCTCTAAATCTCTCTGCGATCATCCTGTTAATCGTTTCTTACTGAACAATAATATTCCATAACATTCATATTCCATTATTTAATCGAGTATTCTCCAACTGATGGGCAACTATTTAGTTTCCACTTTCTTGCCTCTACAAAAAGGGCTGCCACAAACATTTTGCACATGTGGGTCCCTTTCCCTCCCTTAATATATCTCTTTGGCCTACAAGCCCAGTAGAATCACTGCTAGATCAAAGGATTTGCACTGTTTGATAACTTTTTGAACATAATTCCAAATTGCTCTCCAGAATCGTTTGATCTGTTCATTCTTCCAACAATTGATTGTTGGAGGAATTATCAACATATAAGAAAGGAATTTAAACATGAACTTGAATAATTTTATTGTAATTCTGTACCTTTTAACTTTTTAAAAAATGCATTTAGTTTCCAAAATTTTAATTTGTGTTACATGGAATAAATTTAATTAGTACACATTGTATTGTGAACTCTTATGGAACTGCAAAAAAAATAGTAATCTCAGATTCCAAAATATAATTTATTTCTCCATTACATTTTTATAGCACTAATATTTCAGTAACTCAGTACAACTACCCATTTATAAAATTTATTTTGTTATATGGCATAAACAAACAAAGAAGACTAAATTCCAGCCATGTGGTACTTTCTAATTTAATTGTGGATCTAAGGTATCCACTAAAAAAAAAAAAAAAAGAAATTATCTCATAGTTGTTTTGGAATTTTAGTTGAATTTTTTTCCTCTTCATGAATTTCTATTTCAGTCAAACATTTTCTGAACGACTCTTTCCACTCTTCAGTACCTTTCCTTATATTCCCTGTGTTTGGAATATCATCCTGGGTCTTTTTGTTTCTTCTGAAATTTTAGTTGTATTTCAGAAGTCACATCTGAAAAGATGTCATAGTGCTAAGTACAGAAAGCTGTACTAAACATTCTAAACTTCTAAAACATTCATAACTTTTTGTAATTCTCTAATACATCTCACAGATTCTATGTTCTTCCATACTTGTAGCTTAATAAACAGTGAAAAAGTAACTACTATGTAGCAGGCAGTGTTCAAGGCATAGAAAGATTAAGAACAAAAGACATAAACACTACATAACATAAAAGGAAACCAGTGAATTGGGGGTTGGAGAAATCTGCCTGATGCTGCAACATGGTCGAAAATTCAGAGAAGTCTTTCAAAGATAGCAAAGGGATAAATGAGATGTCTGTGCTGAGTCTCCCCTCCTTTGAAATTCATGGCTCTTCTTCCAATCAGGCAGTATGTCTCTCTCCAGGTTATTATCATTTCAGGATAAGAACTGTGTATCATTCCTAATATTTGAATGTATTGAAGTAATAGTAAAATATTTATTAGCATAGGGGAGGGATAAATTCATATTTCTACTTATGGATATCTAAAATAGGTGATTGAAACATCTAATTTCATGATTTGATTGTTTGGTCCATCACCTTCTGTCAAGTGCAGTATAAGAGCTAGGTTCACAGTATTTGTGCTAGCCATATATTTAAGAAAAATTTTGGAGGACATTTTACATTTCATTCTTATTAATTACAGGAATATATATATCGGACCCAGATGCAGAAAAAAAGCACAATGTTATTTTACCTGACTACAATACTGGTATACAAAAAACTCCAAATATTCCCAATCAACTACAAGCTCCTGGTACATCAGACAAAGGTGCTGTAAAAAAAAAGTGAGTTATTGTGTTGATGGAGCTCCTGATTTCATCATTTTAGGAAATCCACAAGGAATAAATTTCTAGCGATGCCAATTGGCTACTGTTCTATGGCATAGGGTCTTCCAGAGTAGCCTGGTGCCTAAGAAGTTCACTGTCTTGCTTATAATCACACAACCAAAATATCAGCAATGGAAATTGAACCCAGGGGTATCTAATTCCAAACTGGCCCTGTGTCCACTATACAAAATACAAAATTTTGTTTTTAAAAAATGCCATTACAAATTATTAAATGTTAAGGTTTTTTTTTTAATTCTGTATTATCACATAAAATTACCATTGATTCCCTAACTTTTGTTTTTGAAAGACCCTATCTTGTCCATAATCCATAAGTGCAAATGTTACTCTCTTAATCTAATTTTGTCTCCTGAAATTTTTTGTCTCCTGTTATATTCATTTAGTTTTTCCTGAAGGAATTCTGAGTAGACATATTTGAACCATTTTTATATTCTGAGTAACATATTTTTCCACTTATTTTTGTGATTATTTATATTTTATTACCATTATATTAACATTAGGGCTGGACAAAGAAGATAACGAGTCTCCTTGGGATTCAGAGGTATTTTCTACTGTCATTTTGAAACTTCAATCTTGATTGCTATTTTTAAAATTACATTTAAGTTTACTTATTTACTAATCAGTTCAATTGTTTGGGTGCAATTAGAAGGGGAATTTTAGAGCTAGAAGGGATTTCAGAAATAATGTAGTACAACTACCCATTTAAGATGTGGGGAAGGCACTCTCCAGACAAGTCAGCTTATGGTTTCACTACTAGTTTAGTGAAGAGCCAAGAAGACAATTCAATGGTTTTAACTTTCATGGCCTCATGGTTTATACTCTATTCCTTATCACCTTATCAATTTCAGTGTGCCTCTCAGTCTGTTATTCAGTGACAAGTATGATAGCATTTTATGCTCTTCTAGGTATTTAGATATATTCCAGTAAAGTAAGAGACTTTGGATAACTAGAAACCTACTTGCCTACTACATGATCAGCTTACCTACAAATTAGAGGATGGGACAAAGGCACCTATATAAGTTCATGTTATGGCCAACTCTTAGCAAATTTCTTTGTATCTTCTATACATGAGGCCCATACAAAGGCAAATGTAAGAGTTAGTTGTATTGAATCAGAAAAGATTTAATGAAAATGGTAATAATTAGGGCGTAATGATAGGGTCAGGTTTGGATTGGCAGAGAGGAACCAGGAATGCACGCAGAGACAGAGAGGATATTAAGGATGCTTGAGAGTAATGCCAGTCTTGAGGTTTATGTGTTACAGAGGGCCAATAATAAGTAATTATTTTCCATTAAAAAAAAAGAAAGTGTCACTGGATTCCTTGAATGAAAGCTTTAGGATGTGGGATTTGATTTTCATCAAGGAACCAGTCATTTCTTAAGCAGTAATGTATTGAAACATATTTTAGGAAAGCGTTTTGTGATTGTTATCAAAGATTAATTTGAATATAGGTACATTATAGACAAAAAGATATTATTTCAAAAGGGTGTAAGATGATTAACTGGAATGAGTTTCGAAGTAGTAAAGGTCTTGTTATTTCAGAGAAAGATTCAGCAACATGTAGCTTTTAATTGGTTGTAGAGAGCAAAAGAGATAACTGATATCATGAATAGAAATGGGAAATTCGAAAGTGTTGAGGGGCTCACATGATTACAGAGTAAGATAACTTTTTAGTGTGTTAGTTGACAAGCAACATTTCAGTGGAGTATTCTCAGAAATCGCTCACATTTTAGAAATTTGAGAATAAAGTCTTATGATTTTCATGTCTATTGGCAAAAAAGCGTCAGAAATCTGGGTCACATCACATTCACTTTTATAAATGTGATAGGCCAAGTTGAAGAGATTAGCTCTGTTTTGTATTGGAAATAACCAAAGGCAGAGAGGCAAAACGTGTGAAGACAAGAAAAACCATGAGTATGCTTATGCTTATTAGTGTAGATAACATGGAAAATGGAGACTGTTCTTACAAGATGACCACCATATCGATAAAAAATTATGATCCAAAAGAGGTTGAGGTGATCAGGTGTATTAAAGGAAAAGGAGGCCTCTAGAGAAGATGATAATGGTATTGAATACTGGCCTAGAAAAATGAATTTTTTAGTACAATACATATGGATGATGTGCTTAAGCTAAAATTTCATGTTTCTGCCATGAAAAGAAATGCTACTTAGGGGTTTACGTGAGGCCTAGTCTCAATTTTTAACCTTTTTTTTTTTTTTTTTTTGCCTTTTCACTCTCTTATTTCTGTGTGTGTGTGTTTCCATTTAATATATGTATGAATGTATATATACATTTATATTTGTGCATATAGCTATTGTATAGATATATATGTATATTGTGATATGTGTTATATGTATGTAGAAATTTATAGATATATACAAAGATTTGTTATTATTTATTATTTATATATTATCGATAGGATAAACTTAGATCAATTTGCACTATGCAAAACCTTGTTTGTTCACTATTGTCAGCTGCGTCAGATACTTTGGGGTTTTCTTGCAAAGGGACTGAAGTCATTTGCCATTTCCTTTTTAGTAAGGACATGAGGCAAAGAGGATTTATAATGACTTGACCAGGGCCATACAACTAGTATGAATTGCTAATTATAAACCCAGGGCTTTATCAAATCTAAGGGATTATGTACTGGGCATTCAACTGAAATCATACTTTTTCTCCCATATTGTTGGCATGTTTAAAATAGTATTTTATATGTACTATGTAATATTATCATGATTATCTTAATGATAACATAGATTTAGAATTGTATCATTATTTCCAAGTTAGCCATTTCTGTATGAAAAAATGTACCCCAGACTGCAGCACTATGTTTGCTGGAGATATCTCATCTAAAGCAAAAGCTCAGAAGAGTAAACTTGAAAAAAGTATAAGTATGAATTTGTTCTTTTGAAGAAAATGTTATAAAAACATTTTATTTTTGGTAGAATGCTAATTTCTATCTGGAAATTCTTCACAATTTACAAGCAGAAATCATTCAGGACTACTTTTGTTACTGGGCTTACTATTTTGTTGATCTTTCATTTGATCAGTGTTCTTCTGAAAATCTGGAAGGATCGGCAAGACTTATACTTATGGCCACAAATCAAAATATAAAAGAAAGTATTTTGATGGGACAATGTGAAGGTAAGATTATGTTATATAGATAGGTAGGTTTCTTTAAAAAGAAAAAAGAAAAGAAAAATGATACTTAGTTGCAGGAGAAAATGGGGGCTTGATAGTGGGTGCTGGAATAGAATTTATCATCAAATATACAAAAGGTAAGAAATTACATGAAGTTCTAGTCCTACTCACAGAATCTATTAAGTAATTTCCCTGAAGGCTTACCTGAAAAGGAAAAAAATAAGGAAGAAGTATTATTGACAGGAGAAAACAAGTGGTCATTAGATAAAAAGAAAAGAAAAGAAATAGTTATGTATTATATGGAGTGACTGATTGGCTCCAGGAGTTGTCACTGTCAATATGCATCCATGGTATTTGAGTGGCATTAAATTTGGCAAACCGAATGAGCTACTTTTCAGTTTAATTAGTTGGTTGAACAGACTTTTCTATGAAAGTGCTTATATCACATAATTCTTTTTGGTGATAGAGACTAGCCCTGTAATTTCGTTGAAACAGGGTCTGAAAGAATTATCTAGAGCATTGAAAGTTTAAGTGCCTTGTTCATAGGCATAGTTCCCTAAAGGGAAACAGACCAAATATAAAATAGTAACAAAAATAATTATATATAAATTGTTCATAGTCACACAACCAATGTGGTTCAGAAGTGGAACTCAGGCTTAGACCTTTTCCTTCCAGGACAGTATCTCAAACTTAACTGATCTCTCTCATCCCCAGAATCTGAATCTTTTGGTTTATTTATTTTGTGTTTATCAAATAAAATTCAAAATGAAAAAAAAATTCGCATAAACTTCATTTTAAAAATCCTTAAGTATCTGCTTACTAAAGGCTAGATTATTCTGTTTTCTGTTTCGATCCTTGTAAGATGAGATTCTTTAGGCTGAAGAAAGTAAATGGTGATAAAAGATGGAAAAAAAATAAGCAACAGGAAATGAGAAACAGAGATGGGAGAAAATAGGTGCATTGAAAACAGGAAGAAAAAGCACCCAAAGACCCTTTTCTTTTCATTAAGGATATGAGACCCTCAGGATATTCTGGGAGTTCTTTTTTGGCCCACTTTGCTACATGTTAGAGTTCAGTGACATAGTTTAAGGATGTTGAAATGAGGTGACCATACAGAAATTAGGCATTGACCCACACTTAACACCGTACACCAAGATAAGGTCAAAATGGGTTCATGACCTAGGCATAAAGAATGAGATTATAAATAAATTGGAAGAGCATAGGATAGTTTACCTCGCAGACCTGTGGAAGAGGGAGGAATTTATGACCAAAGAAGAACTAGAGATCACTATTGACCATAACATAGAAAATTTTGATTATATCAAATTGAAAAGTTTTTGTACAAACAAAACAAATGCAGACAAGATTAGAAGGGAAACAATAAACTGGAAAAACATTTTTATAATCAAAGGTTCTGATAAAGGCCTCATTTCCAAAATATATAGAGAATTGACTCTATAATCTATAAGAAATCAAACCATTCTCCAATTGATAAATGGTCAAAGGATATGAACAGACAATTCTCAGATGAAGAAATTGAAACTATTTATAGACATATGAAAATATGCTCCAAATCATTATTAATCAGAGAAATGCAAATTAAGACAACTCTGAGATACCACTATACACCTGTCAGATTGGCTAGAATGACAGGGAAAGATAATGGGGAATGTTGGAGGGGATGTGGGAAAACAGGGACACTGATACCTTGTTGGTGGAATTGTGAACACATCCAGCCATTCTGGAGAGCAATTTGGAATTATGCTCAAAAAGTTATCAAACTGTGCATCCCCTTTGATCCAGCAGTGTTTCTACTGGGCTTATACATAACCCAAAGAGATACTAAAGAAAGGAAAGGGACCTGTATGTGCCAAAATGTTTGTGGCAGCCCTGTTTGTAGTGGCTAGAAGTGGAAAATCAAAGGATGTCCATCAATTGGAGAATGGTTGAATAAATTGTGGTATATGAATGTTATGGAATATTATTGTTCTGTAAGGAATGACCAGCAGGATGAATACAGAGAGGACTGGCGAGACTTACATAAACTGATGCTAAGTGAAATGAGCAGAACCAGGAAATCATTATATACCTGAACAATGATACTGTTTGAGGATGTATTCTGATGGAAGTGGATCTCTTCGATAAAGAGAACTTTAATTGATCAAAGATGGACAGAAGCAGCTACACCCAGAGAAAGAACACTGGAAATGAATATAAACTGCTTGCATTTTTGTTTTTCTTCCCGGGTTATTTATACCTTCTGAATTCAATTCTCCCTGTGCAACAAGAAAACTGTTCGGTTCTGCATACATATATTGTATCTAGGATATCTTGTAACCCATTCAACATGTAAAGGACTGCTTGCCATCTGGGGGAAGGGGTGGAGGGAGGGAGGGGAAAAATCGGAACAGAAGTGAATGCAAGGGATAATCTGTAAAAAATTACCCTGGCATGCGTTCTATCAATAAAAAGTTATTTTACAAAAAAAAAAAAAAAAAAAAAAAAAAAAAAGAAATGAAGTGACCATAGAATAAAATACAAACAGAAAAAAAAATGTTTTCTCCAATAACTGGAGACAGGCAATGGGGATGTGTGATTGGGGTGGGGCACAGAAGCAGAAATCATTTGCCATCGAACATTTAGCAGATGAAGAAATGCTGATTTCTAAGGCCCTTGACAATAGGACTCTAACTAACTTTAGGGCCTTATAAGATACTGCTTTTTCAGCCAAACTATTTTGGTCATTTTCCTGCATTTTGTCCTGTCTATATTCATTCAGGCTATCTGTTGAAATTCTCTTTTTTTGGAAATTCTTCCATGAACTGATTCTAAATGAAATGAGCAGAATTAGGAGATTATACACAGCAACAAGACTATATGACAATCAATTCTTATGAACATGGCTCTCTTCAACAATGAGATGATTCAAACCAGTTCCACTTGTTCCATGTAGAGAGCCATCTACATCCAGAGAGAGAACCATGAGAACTGAGTGTGGACCACAAAAATAACATTCTCACTCTCACTGTTGTTATTTGATTATATTTGGTTTTCTTTCTCATTTTTTTCTTTATTTTCTTTATTTTATTTTATTTTTTTTGTATTTTACCTAGTGTTCCTGAGAATAATTTCCCAATATATCATTTGTTGGCTTATTTTAAAGGTATACTTATTGTAAACATTTATCAATTATTGTAACAGAGCACCTTCTATTATGTATATGACACTAATAAATCCCAAGGCTTACTCAACTTAAACACAATAGCCATTGTTTGTTTGTTTGTTTTTCCTGAAATTTTCCTAAAGGGAAACATAGGCCAAATGTAAAATAGTAACAAAAATAATTATATATAAATATTCACTTACCTACAGGTCCCATGAATTCAAAACTGATAGCTTGATGGTGACTTTACCTACCCACCTTGTCTGAGTTATATAAAGTCTATTTTCTTAATTTCTGAAGTGCAAAAGAAACCCTTTATTGGTAGACTTTCCCCCACAGAATACACACATTAGACAATTATTGCTCACAAACCCATATTTTCCAATTTTCCATAGCCATTGGAGTAATTTGTTTCCTAATGAGAAAAGACTGTGCTAGCATGAGTGAAGAAAAAAAGAAAAAAAGAGTTAGAAACATATCAGACAATTTGATAACCCTCTAGGGTTATAGGGAGGATAATGTCTTCTTCAGCATAGCTGAGTAAAGAAATTAGCTAAAATGCTTATATTATTGACACAATAATGTGTTTTGTGCTATTATTAAAATATTTTAAAATAGTAAAAACTTTTTACTTTTAATTTTTAAAGCTTTTTACTTACAAAACATATGCATGGATAATTTTTCAACATTAATTCTTGTAAAACCTTTTGTTCCAAATTTTCTTCTCCTTCTATCCACTCTCCTATCTGGCAGGTAGTCCAACACATGTTAAATATGTTAAAAAACACATTGTTAAATCCAATATATGTATACATAATTATACAATTATATTCCTGTGCCAGAAAAATCTAGTCAAAAAGGAAGAAAAAAAAAACTGAGAAAGAAAACCAAATATATTCAAATAACAACAGTGAGAGTGAGAACGTTATTTTTGTGGTCCATACTCAGTTCTCATGGTTCTCTCTCTGGATGTAGATGGCTCTCTTCATCATGGAACACGTGGAACTGGTTTGAATCATCTCATTGTTGAAGAGAACCATGTCCAGAAGAATTGTCATATAGTCGTCTTGTTGCTGTATATAATCTCCTAATTCTGCTCATTTTTTAGAATCAGTTCATGTACGTCACTCAAAACCTCTCTGAAATCATCCTGCTAGTTATTCCTTACAGAACAATAATATTCCATAGCATTCATATACCATAATTTATTCATCCATTCTCCAATTGATAGACATCACTTAGTTTTCGGTTTCTTGCCACTAATAAAAAGGCTACCACAAACATTTTTGCACATATGGGTTCCTTTTGCTTCTTTAAGATCTCTTTGGGATATAAGCCCAGTAACACTGCTGGGTCAAAGGGTATGCACAATTTGACAACTTTTTGAGCATAATTCCAAATTGCTCTCCAGAATGGCTGGATCCATTCAGGTTCCACCAACAACGCATCCTCCAACATTCGTCATTATAGTTTCCTGTCATTTTAGCCAATCTCACAGGTGTGTAGGGGTATCTCAGAGTTGTCTTAATTTGCATTTCTCTGATCAATAGTGATTTGGAGCACCTTTTTCATGTGACTACAAATAGTTTTTCATTTGGACCATTTATCAACTGGAGAATGGATTGACAATTATAAATTTGAGTCAATATCTTAGGAATGAGGCCTTTCTCAAAACCTTTGAATAGAAATGTTTTCCTAGTTTATTGTTTCTTTTCTAATCTTGTCTGCATTAGTTTTATTTGTACAAAAAATTTTAACTTAATATAATCAAAATTATCTATTTTGTGATCAATAATAATCTCTAGCTCTTCTTTGGTTACAAATTCCTTTCTCTACCATATTCTAAGGCTAACTTTATAGCTTATTGTAGTACAAAATTTGTTAAGAAATTTTTGAACTGCTTCATGGTAAACAAATTTTATATCATAAAATAAATGATATTCAAAATTTTAAATTTTACTTTCTGATATTTATCATCAATATCTCTGTAAATAGCTTGGTTTTCCATAACTGTTAAATTATATATGTTGAAGGGAATTTTAAATTAAATATGTATTTTGTACCCAATTAAAATTAAATATTTTATTAGAAATAAATATATATTTTTGTATAAAAGGTTTTGATAAAAGACCTTTTCCCAACTATTTTAATAATACATTCTTTGGAACTCTATATGGAGATAAAATTTCATAAGAGATTTAGAGCTTAAATCTTTAATTTAGACTTCATGATCCAAGAAAAAGAAGAAAAACTCACCAACAACTCTCAATATTCAGTCTGTTATGTTAATGTATGTTAACAGATAAATAAAAAATTTCACAAATAAACAAAATAAAATCATTTGAATGCATGGAATTGGAGTACCCAACTAAGAAAAAAAAAGATGTTAGATGGATACATGTAATGTAAAATTTAATTCCAATATTGATTTTCAGTTGCTTCAAAAAGGGATTCTACAAGTAATTTTCATAAAAATTTCATAAATAAATTTCATAAAAAAATAGTCAACAGAAGTTCAAAAAAATGTGAATTTCCTAGGAATTATACTTGCCAATAACCTTCCAGTGAGTAAAAATCAGTTATTCTCCACAGAAGTTTCAAAGAGTCCACAAATGGAAGGAGAAACAACTGAAGCTGGAAGTGGGTGAGACACTAGCTCCAAGGTTGGAGTTGTCCTAGAAAAACCAGTCCCCAGGAAAGTGTTGTGAACCATCTGAACAAAAAGAAAAAGGGAAACAACTTAAGACAAGTAAAGATAACATATTCTCTACAAGTACATTTTTTACAGAATTTATTACCTCCCAATCCCCATTAAAATAGTAAACAAAACAAATGGTAAAGTCATGTTTATGTGTTATCACATGTTATCATGTGATAGCAAAATTCATTGCCTGTAGTCATTGCTCTCAGCAGATCAGATTCTAGAAATTGCCTTTTTATCAGGATTTTTTATTTTCTCTGATCAGTGTAACAAATTCTGAAATGTTGAAAGGAGCGAGTTTAAATTTGTGTCCCAATTGTGCCCTAAGTGTCTTCTGTGCAATCAACTGCAATTACTTTTTTATAACGGTTTCTAATCCTAAAACTTGAGGCTTGAATATTCCCATATAAAATCCACATATGAATATTTTTCCTTTGCTTTTTTGTCTTTTTTGGATTATGCATAGCTAACTACTTCTAAGGTAAATTGAATCAATTTAAATTTCCCTATGTATTAAATGACCTAGTTAGGTGAGGATTCCCAGTCATAATTTCCATGAGTTTAACTTGGATAGAATGCAGTCATGATACCAGGAAATATTATTGTTAATGCTATGACTGGAGAAACTATAAATCCAATAATTATATTCAGGTTTAATGTTTTTGCTGGTTTTATTTCAGATTTGTTTGATCAGTGACACAGTTCTTTAAAAGTTCTATTAATCTTTTATTTAAAGTTTTTAAAAATCCAACAAATTCTGATAGAATATATATATATATATAGATACTTCTTGTATTTTTTGTTTCTGCTTGTGTTTGTCATTTGTTCCCAAAGGTGATATGAGGGAATTTTTGAAGTACTTTGTGAAATTTAGGTATATAATGACAATAATCTCTTGGTCATATAAGTCAACCTAGTAATTGTCAAAAGGTGAAGAGAATGTGGTATGACCTATTGTGCATACTTCCCAATGAAATCTGGAGAATGGGATGAGATTTGCAAAAAAAAAAAAAAAGAATATCTACAGATATTTCCACAGTTAGGAAGGGTCTGAGACTATGTAAGATCATGAAAAGGTCAAAACTCAAAACTTAAAAAAAGTCTATCTGATTTCGCATCTAAGATACCATTAATATCCTTGCAGTAAGAAATTTCAATAGAGTTTTAGGCTCCAAAGCAGAAAAAAAAAAAAAAAAAGGTTTTTGGTGTGACTATAAATAACTATAATAATTACACATGGTAAAAAAGGGTAGATATGGCACAGTAACTTGGAGATACCATGATTAAACAAACGGGGAAAGAAACTTTAAAATTAAATGTTTATCATATATTCTCTTAGTTTATCTTTTTCATGCATCATGGTCCTATGTTTGTACATTTTCAAACTAGTATATACATAGTTTTATCATATTTTAAAAGAGAATACCTACACACTTAAGAACCCTCCTTTTTTTCTTTTTTTTTTCTTCAAAATATGCAAGATAAAAGGAAAGTTTAAAAATCAGTCTTCAAGTAGGTACATTATTTAAAGAAAATATTATCCTCAAATTAAAGAATTACTTATTTGAAAAAAATGATGCCATGATGCTTAGAAGAATTGACAGTCCTTTAACAAAAAACATACACTGAAAGGATGCTTATTGTGGGAGTTTTCTGTAGAAAGTATTTCATCATAGTGTGTAGTGTACTTTCTAGAGCCCTACAAATTTGAGTGAGAAAACATACCGTTGCTTTCTAGAGCCCTCACTCTAGGGTGCCAAAATATACCATCTGGACTAACTCTCAGGAAGACCTCGAGATCAGCCTGAGTCCCTGGTCTTAGTGGAGTAGGTTTTCCTCACTTGAGAATTCCTTTCATATAAATCGTATAACCTATGATAAAAATTTCTAATTCCAAATATTATGAAAAATAAAATACCTATTTTAATTTAATAAAAGGTTTTTAAACTCTCCCCAACTATTTTAATAATACATTCTTTGGAACACCACATGGAGATAAAATTTTATAAGAGAGTTAATGATTCTAGAAAAAGAGGATAGGCTAAATACTGAAGGCAAAGAATTGTTGGAAAGTTTTTCATATGTTAACAGACAGATCAAGTGCCAGAAATAAAGAAAATGAAATCATCTGAGTAAGAGCAATTTGAGTGCCCAGTTATGAAAAAAGTGATGTCAGGTGGATAAAAGTGACGTACTACTGAACTCATTTACTTTTCAGATGCTTCAAGAAGGGATTCTTGAATTCTAAATTATTCTAAATTCTAAATTCTAATTCTAAAGTAATTCTCAGAAAAGTGAGATTCCCACAAGTTCCAAGGATGTGAAGTTTCCAAATAATTATCCTTGCCAATCCCTGCTAGTGACTAAAACTCTGTTATTCTCCACAGAGGTGGAAAAGATTCCACCAAAAGAAGATAAAGGAGCTAGAGCTGCAGCTGAAGGTGGAAGTGGGATTGACAGAGGCTCTAAGGTTGGAATTATCCTTGAAAAACCAGTCCCCAAGAAGCAGTCTGAACCACCTGTACAAATAGAGGATGCCAAAAAACAGGAGAAAGGTAGGAGTTAATATTCTAAATTTACTATAAGTAGATTATTTATTTGCTCAATTTGTTACATTGCAATCCTTATTAGAATCCATAAGCAAAATAAATGAGAAAGTCATGCAATAACAAAATTCACTGTGATTAATGTTGTCAGTAGACTAGAATCTACACGGTGTGATTTTCTCCTTTAATCAGTGTTAACAACTTCCACAAATGCTGAAAGGGACTAGTTTTAAATTGTGTCTTAATTGTGCCCTAAAACAAACAAACAAACAAACAAACAAACAAACCCAAAAACAAAACAAAACAGAAGAAAGGTAGGGGTTAATACATGCAATATCTAATACATGTAGATTGTTTGCTCAATTTGTTACATTCCAATGCTCATTGGGATAGGTAAGCAAAATTAATGATTAAGTCATGTGATAACAAAATTCACTGCCTGTGGTCAGGCAGTGTGGTCAGTGCTTTCAGCAGATCATATTCTAGGAAGTGCTTTTTTACCAAGTGCATTTTTTCCCCCTCTAATCAGTGTAACAACTTCTACAAATGCTGAAAGGGACAAATTTAAATTTATGTGATAATATTTCCTACTTGTCTTTTGAGCAATTAATTCCAATTTCTGAATCCTTTTTAAAAAAATGATTCTAATCCTAACACCTTAAAGGTTTGAATATTCCCATATTAAATCCATATATGAAAAAACCTTTTTTTTTCTATTTTTTTGGATTTTTCATAGCTAACTTCTTCAATGGTAAATTGAATCAATTTAAACTTCTTCGTTGATTAAATGACCTGATTAGGTGAAGATTCCCAGAAATAATTTCAATGACATTAAATTGGATTTGAAATGCACTCAAGATATCAAGGAATATCATTAATTGTATCACTCAAGAATCTGTGAATTATATAATTATGTCTTAATCAGTGTTAAATGTTTATGTTGGTTTTGTTTCAGTAGATTTGTTTGACCAGTGCCATGTACAATTCTTTAAAAGTTCTGTTAAGTTTAAATTTTAAAAATCTAACAAATTCTGACAAACATTTAGTTATCCATACTTATTGTATTTTGTGATTCTGCTTGTGTTTGTTGTTTGTTCACAAACATGTTATGAGGGACTTTTTCAAGTACTAGCTGAAATGTAGGTATACAATGAAAATAATACCTTGGTCAGACAGTCAATCTAGTAACTCTGTCAAAATATACAACTAGTGTGGTATGACCTATTCTGCATAATTCCTCCAGAAATCTTGAGAATTGGATGAGATTAGCAACAAAAACTATCTAAAGGATTTTTCATAGCAAGGTAGCATCTGAGCATCTATGTAAGGGCATGAAAAGTGAAGACTTAGAAAAAAGTTTTATCTGATTTAGCATTTAAGATACCATTGATAAACTTGGAGTAAGAAGTTTCTGTAAAGTTTTAGGCCCCAAACCAGAATAAAAATGGTTTTAGATGTAACTATAAATAATTATAATAATCATTAGACATGATAAATAGGGGTAGATATTGGAGAGTAAATTGGAGATGCCATGATTAAAAAAATGGGGAAGAAATTTTAAAATTAAATGTTTATTGCATATTCTTTTATATTTGTCTCTTTCATGGATCATGGGCCTATATTTGCACATTTTCAAACTAGTACATATGTAGTTTTTACCATATTTTAACAGAGAATACTTAAAAAGTTATGAACTGTCCTTTTTTTCTTTCTTTTTTTTTCTTTTGCCAAATTTGTAAGGTAAAAGGAAGGAAAGTTTAAAGGCTAATCTTCAAATAGGTTCTTTAATCTGGAAAAAAATGTATACTCAAATTAAAGAAGTACTTATTTAGAAAAAGATTCCATGATGCTTACAAAAATCTTTCACACACACACACACACACACACACACACACACACAAAATACCCTGAAAAGAATGCTATTTGTGGGCATTTTCTGTTGAAAGTATTTTAGCATAGTGGATAAAATGCTCTTTTCAAAGTAAAAACCACATGATTTCAAATCTCTTAATTGATACTAGCCTAGTGATGGTCTGAAGTCACTAAACCGTGAAGTGTCCTATGTTTTGGAGAAGGAAATAGCTTTAGCCTAGATTTTCTTCACTAAAGAATTCTTTGTAAATAAATCACAGGTTAAAAAATTTTAAGTTAAGGCTAGAGTCTTTCTAATTCCAGATATTGTGAAAAATCAAATATATATTTTAATTATAAAAGGTCTTTAAAAAAAAGCTTTCCCTATTTCAATAATACATTCTTTGTAACCCCACATGGAGATAAAATTTGATGAGAGTTACAGCTCATGATCCATGAAAAAGAAGATAAGCTGAATACTGAACAAAGAGATATTGGAGAGTTTTTCATACATTAGCAGATAGATGAAATGCCAGAAATAGGCAAAATGAAATCATCTGAATAAATGGAATTTGAGTGCCAAAATAGGAAAAAAATAATGTCAGGTAGACAAAAGTGATATACTATTGAACTCAAATATTTACTTTTCAGATGCTTCAAGAAGGGCCTCTGTAAGTAATTCTGAGAAAAGTGAGCATCCCACAAGTTCCAAGGATGTGGGATATTCAAGGAATTACCCTTGCCAATCCCTGCCTAAGACTAGAAATCAGGGAGTCTCCACAGAGATTCCTCTAAAAGAAAATGAAGCAGCTGAAGCTGCAGCTGACACTAGAAGTGGACCTGACACTGGCTCTAAGGTTGGACTTGTCCTACAAAAAGCAGTCCTCAGGAAGCAGTCTGATCCACTCACTACTTGCTCAATTTGTGGGCGCCCAATACTCATTGGAAGAGGTAAGCAAAATTAATGGTTGGTTAAGTCATGTGATACTAAAACTCACTGCCATTGGAAGTGCCATTTTTACCAAGTGTATTGATTTTTTCATCAGTGTAAGAACTTCTACAAATGCTGAAAGAGCCTAATCTAAATTTATGTGCTAATGTGTCCTAATTCTTTTGAGCAATTAATTCTATTTTCTGAATATTTTTAATGCTTTTAATCCTAAAACCTTGAGGTTTGGATATTCCCATATAAAATCCATATATGAACAATCTTTTTCTTTTTCTTTTTTTTTTTTATCTTGTTAGATTATTTATAGCTAACTTCTTCAGTGGTAAATTTAGTCAATTAAAATTTTCCAGTTGATTAAATGACCTGGTTAGGTGAAGATTTCCAGTAACAATGTTAATAACATTAACTTGGATGAAATGCAATCAAGACACCAAGGAAAATTACTGTTAATTGTATCACTCAGAAATCTATGAATTATATAATTATTTCATAATCAGAATTAAATGATTATGTTAGTTTTGATTCAGTAGATTTGTTTGATCAGTGACATGTACAGATCTTTAAAAGTTCTGTTAAGCTTTTATTTAAATTTTAAAAATCCAACAAATCCTGGCAAAAATTTAGTTATTCATACTTCTTGTATTTTGTGTTTCTGCTTGTGTTTGTCATTTGTACACAAAGATATGAGTGACTTTTTCAAGTACTGGCTGAAATTTAGATATTCAATGACAATCTAGTAACTCTGTTAAATGTGAAGCTAGTGTGGTATGATCTATTTTGTGCACTTTCCAATGAAATCCTGGGAATTGCATGAGATTAGCAATAAAAATTAAAGAGATTTTCACAGCAAGGTAGTGTAATGCCAGAGAAACTGAGAAATAGAGATTAGAGAGTATTCAATATTTTATTGGAAAGGCAGAGAGTTACTGGGACCAAATGGATCCATGGTTTGGTCCTAGGGCTGAATGAGTCTATTGTCTCCAAGAATCCAGCAAATAATCTGAGTTGTCAATTACCTATATACACATGGCTCAGACACAGGAAGTAGATCAAGGCAGGTGCAGAATCATGGTGCTGAGATCAGAAGCAGGACTCTGACAAGGGTGGATGAGCCACTGGAGATGAGGATGACATAATGGGGAGAGAGACCCTGGAGATGGGTGCATCTTGATAAGGCGATAACTGATATTCTGATGGCTTGGAATGGGGAGAGGCATTCTGATATTCTAATTTATAGGATCTTTTATCTTTATCAAATATTCTGATTAAGAGGTAGGGGTGGTTTTGCAGGATTGATCAGAACAAGTATAAACTGAGGCAGAACAATTAGGGAAACTGAGGCAGGACAGTTTAGGGAAACTGAGTTAGGACAAAAAAAGAGAATTGTGGCATAACATTCCACACTCTCTCTTCTGAATATTCAAGTCATTGAATTACCTTCCTCTAGAAAGTCTTAGTACCATAATTTTGACCAACCTTTCTAAAGCAAATAAAACAAACTAAAACGAGAAAAATGCAAGGACTTATGGCAAGGACAAGTCTCTCCCAGAAAACCCCAGAATTATTAGCATAAAAAACAGCATTCCTCATTGAGGGAGACACACAGGCCTCCCTCTTGCAGAAATAGCAGTTCCTCTGCAGTTCGGGAGTATCTCAGCCAGGGAATCCAGTTTGAGATGGACAGTTGACTGTGAGTTAGGTCTGTGGTCATTTGTGCATTTAACCCAGCCTTTGCTTATATAGGGAGTAGCAGTGCTCAGGACGGTCCTGCTGCCATCCTAAGAGGGGCACCCCAAGTCTGTCAGGGACTCCATAGAGGGGAAGAAGTGGGGCCTGGAGTAGGTCCGCCTATCCCCTCTCGATAGAACAGGAACTGCTGCTAGGAAACAGATTTCTGAGCAGAGTATCAGAGTATAACTCAGTTAGATCAAAGCAGATACACCCTGGACTTTTAGAGGCCTGATAACAAACTGCAAGGTCCTTTGAGAATGCTGAAATACTAATTAAGGAACTGGGGTGACAGGGGTGGAGAAACAGATCAGAGAGACTGCCAGTCCCAAGACAGATGTCTGATTTCTGGTTGTTTCTAAAAAATAATCTCCAAAACTGAGTCTGCAAGGGCAATTCCAACAGAATAAGGGGTTTCAAAGTTAAAGCATAACCAGCAAATCATAGTCCAGTAAATTTTAAGGAAAGAATAGGAATGTTTAGCTAATTTCCAACTCCATCTGAACTAATGAGATGGGGCGGGGGCAGAAGTACCTAAGAAAATACATCAGTTTCCCCAATTTCCTAACCAGTTTTCTTCCTCCCCCCTTTTTTTTCTCACAGAAAGGAATTATCAAATAACCATTCCACATATAAATCCCAAGAGTGAATCAAAATTCTTATACATAACAGACTAGTAGAGTAAGTTTCCTAAAAATCCCTCAAACATACAGCAAGAGTTACATAGTTTTAACAAATCCATCCCAAATTTAGAACATACAGCAATAGATGACCCAATCAGGGTTCCTAAATTCCCTGATATCAGTCCATCAGGGGTAAGGGATGAAGCCTTCTTCAAAACTGCTTCAAGGTGGGCAGTGCAGGAGGCTCTCAGTCCATGCAGGGGATACACATGGTATGGCCTGGGGTGCTGACAATCAAAGCTGATCTAGGTCCCAGAAGCAAATCAATACCCAAAATTTTTAACAAAGAACACAAATTTAACAAATAAAGGTTAGAAAAGTCTGATACAAAATGTGAAGAGGCCAGTGTGAATTGGCCAGCAGCTTAATAGGTTTCTTCACAGGACAGGCAAATGTCTTTCAGCTATAGTCCCAATAGATAAAATGGCAGTTAGGCTTTTGTCCTTTCATTAGTTAGAAACCTTAAAAAAACTTGAATATCCAGACACAATATCCAGTAACAGATAAATGGTCAGACTACTTATTTGCCCAAGTATTTAGGATATAACCAGGTTGGATCAGCAAGTTATGACATATAAAACCAGACTGGAAATAGCAAGGTATAACATAATTGAATTGCATTAAAAGTTTCTCTTGACCATTGCTCTGCTCATAGAAATCAGTCACAGGAAGAAAAAAAATGCAGGGACCCAACTATAAAGTAACATAAGCAGTTTAAACTTAACTTTCAGCAAATCAGGATAAAATAGCTTTAATTCATTTGTACTTTAGTTAATTGTCCCACTAACTGTCAGAGTGTGGAGCTTTAAAACTCCCAAATAGCCTTAACTATTAAGCCCAAGAATTTTTACTTCCAATAACAAATCCCACTAACCAAAGTTTCAGATAAATCCTAAACAGATATTTACCATAACCTTATATTTATAAAAGTAAGAATTTCTCAGTAAGTTCACTTCTTTCAGATCTAAATAGACAGTTTCATAAGTGAACATGATACATACAAATCATTTTGCTTTAAAATACCTAATACATAGACAGATATTCCAAATTGCATATTGTCCATAACAGAAACATTTTCAAAAGGACAAAAAAAAATATTATTTTCAGAAGCTCTTTAAATGACCTCAGGATATAATCAATTAAACTTATAGAGAATACCCAATTCTACATAAAAGAATCTGAAAGATTTTTTAAAATATCAATTAAACAGTAGAAGCAATTAACATTTGAACCAACCAGGAGCTGCAGATTGTTTTAAAAAAAAAAAAGTCACAATCTTAATGGGAGGAGGGGGATTAGATTGTTCCTTTCCACATGGTCGCCCTTCCCCCATTCTGCCATGCTTCCTGACCCCAACTTCACACAGCTAATCTCTACAGGATCCACTCTCCATTATTATAAAATAAAATAAAATATTAAAAAAGAAAAAAAGATCCACTCTCCAGCTAAAGACAGGCACCAACCTCATGGGATATCTCCTTTCCCATGGCAAATGGCAAATTCACGAAGCATTTGTGTCTTTTTGTTCCCTGTTTCTGGAAAGCCATTTTCCTCTCTCTTCCTCCTTCTATCACATCATCTCTTCCTGTCTCCCTTCTCTCTCTCCCTCCTCCCAATGCCTACTTGTTCAAACCTTTTCTCACATACTTTAAACACTCCCAAACCAATAACTATTCGAAATAAATGCTCCATTTAAACTATTAATTGCTTTTGCAAATCAATCTTTCTTTTCCCGTCTTTAAAACACTTAAAAAAAAAAAAAAAACTTTAAACTTAAAGATTTGCAAATAACTTTGAACCAAATTTCATAAAATTTATACATATACCCAACAGAGCTGACAAATTTTTAAGGTATAACTCATAGTTGTAATGTTATAATAGTTTTAACTCGTAGTTTACAAAATACCCAATACTTCTAGAAAGCAACATACCATCTAAGTAGGGAGATACAAACACAACTTCTCAAGGTAAGCTATTGGCACTTTGTTTTAATAACCTATATTTTAACTTAAAATCCAATAAAACACGGCTTTAAATTCCCAATAATAGAAAATTGCTTTTTCTATCATATTTCAAATAATGAATTTCACTAAACGTTATAGATTTTTTTTTGTTTTTGTTTTTCTTTTTCTTTCTGGCCCTATGTGTCCATTATTCCCAATGGACTTTTCCTAAGCTCCAACTTTGGCCAGAATTGGAGCCTTTAGATAAGTCAGATCCTTCTTTACCTAATTAGAGGAATGTGACCCTTTTCAGGCAAGTTAACAGGACTTCTTTAACAAGCTATTGTTCTTTTAATATGTTATACTTAAAGATAACTAAATCTACCCTGTATAGGCACCAGTAAAATTATTTCCCACAGTTTTAAAACTGCCCAAAAGAATACTCAGAACAAAATCTGGCATGTAAAGGCAATAGTAAAATTATTTCTACAATTTCAGAATCATCCTAAAATTCCTAATCAAATGTTTCCTCCAGCTTGAGTTTCAAAGCAATTAACATAAATTCCTTTTGTTCTTATCAGCCTAACCCAAGCCAAGCCAAGCCTGAATTTTAAACTACTTCAAGGAAAAACCTGAGTTCCAGTTTTAAAATACTTATAAATTAGTGCAACAAATTAAAACCATAAGCAAATTTTATACAGAGTACAGTTGCTACATTGAAATAACCAATATCCAAATTTCTTAATCATTGTTCTTAAACCTTTAGAAGAGCTCTTAACCAATAGAATAGACGGACAAGTCACACAGAACACAGAACCCAAATCACACAAACATAGCCTGTGCAGTTATTACATTAAACAAAATATGTAACTCACAGACTATCTGGAAACCTTAGACTAGCCCTGAGGGAAGTTGTTGGAGCTTGAGAGTCTTCCCTCCCAGAATTCTTAGGCTTCCAGGCCCCAGTTTGGTGCATTTCTCTGCCTTCACAGAGAATGCCCAGAGATAACCAGATAGTACCAAAAGGTAACATTCTCAGCTAGATTAAATATAAAAATCAATCTTTATAGCTTTCTCTACTTTGCTTCTGGGAAATGAGCATCTCACATGAAACTTAAAATCCTAACAGTAGATTGAAATTGCAAAATAATCAGATCAATGCAAAAGTAAGATAGAAGTTTATGTCTAATCTCAAGATAGATTGCAATAGCTAAAATTATAACTGCTATTACTGTTAATGGGGAGAGAAGGGGAGGATTTCATTCATAGAAGAAAAGCAATTCTAAATAAAATACATTTTCATTTAAATATTATTTTAGACTTGAAACAAGAATTAAAACTTAAAGGAACTTCAGATAGAAGCCTAGAAATTTTAAATAAAAGTGACCACAAACAGGTATGGAAAAGTGATATTGAAATTTTTGATATTTTATTTTAGTAAAAGTACCTTTCATGCTAATTTTACTGGAAGTGTTTTTCAGGACTTAGTGTACTTTTGTATTTTTGTCTTATTTCAGGAGCTGAAATTTTCTTTGGAGTTATAGGAATCAACAGCAAAACCCTAGCTATGTAATAACAGAGTAAAGGAGCAGTCCCAGGATAATGTATTTTTGTACCTTTCTTAAGTGATAAAAGAAGTTAATTTAAACTACTTGATTATTTCATTGTTTTGCCCTAAATCAGCAAAATAATTGTGATAACAGAATTACCATAGATCTAGATGTATGTGAAAGAGCATTTTAGTCCTGATTTCTTTATGATAGACAAGATAAAATTTATTGTCATCAAGGGCAAAATAACCCAGAATGTCAATATCTGGAAAATGTATGTCACTTTAGAAAAATATGGTAAATTCTATCAATGTATAAAAATGCTAATTATCACATTAAAATGCCATAATAATAATATCTTAGGTTGATGATCAAAATTAATGTAGTTTATCTTTGTCCCAAATAACCAATCCTGTCTGCAGTATCCCCCAAAAGTAGTCAAAAACTTTGTGACATTGAAAAATTACTACCCAAATAAAGCAGCCCACTGTATATTTGAACAACTCTTAATAGTTGGGGGTGTTTTCTTATGTTGAGCTGTAATTTACCTTTCTATATTGTGCAGCAAGGGCTAATGATTCTGTCTTAAAAGAGTCAAGTAGAAGAAATCCAGATCTTCTTCTGCATTCTAATCCCCTAAGTTTTTGATGACTATTATCCTGGCATCCTCTAAACTAGACACTCCCACTTGCTTCCTGTGATATCAATCAAGGCTCCCTTGTAAGGTCTCTTTTAGTTCTCTGGCCTGTACTTTTCCAGTGTCTAAGCATCATAATACTTAGCATGTCTTCTTTTACTTTTGCTGCAAAGATCACATTAGCCTTTTGAAAGCCTCATCATATTAAACTTATGGCCCATTAGCAAATATTTCCACATCTTTCTCTGAGAATTTCTATGAAAAGTTGTTTTGCCCCCGTTGTATACATATGCAGCTTACTTTTAAAAATCCAATTCCAGTATTTTAAATTTATCCCTTTTGAAATGTTCCTTGTTAGCACTATCTCATTGTTCCAATCTATAAAGATGCATTGGAATCTCAGTTCTATAACTTATTTCATCTGCAGCCTTTACTGATCCCATGCCATTTACAAATCTAATAAGCATTCCATCTATCGCTTCATCAGTGTAAAATGTTAAACAGAGCAAGTACTGAGGAGAAAGCTACCTGTTGCCCTCCAGGGGGAATTAGTGTTCTTTAGATCTGCCCAGAGGAAAAAAGTCCAAATATTTCTTTAATACGATTTTTGTCCTAATCCTCAAAGACCTTGTGAGAAACTTTTTCAAATACTTGTTGAAATCCAGGCACACTGGGTTTTTGCCATTCCTTGAAGCTAGTGTTCTATTCTCTAGTGATGAAAAAACAGTTTTTTTTTTGAAAAAGGAAACGTGATGTGTCTAGTATAACTTGTCATAATGAACACATCAATTTTTAATTATCCTCCCTTAGAACCTTTTATGGGAAATATATAGGAACTATTACTCAGTTTAGAATTTCTCAGGAATCAATAACATTCACCTTCTCTAATCCCATGGCAACTCCCTGGTAAACTGTAATTACTGAAAGATTCTTCAGTTCAGTGTGTAAATTTGCTGCAGCGTCTTGTGGAGCTAACCTGACCTCAGTGGGGATGATCTCAGGATGCTTCTTACTCTAGTCTCCCAGGAATGTCTTCCTTAACGGAATTAAAAGAATCCTAAAGCCCGTGTTTCAGATGCTTTCTGTAAGATAGAATCTGATCTCGAGTCTTTTTTATCATGTTCACTTAGTTGGCACATCCTGCACAATCAAGGGGCAAGAGAAGCTTGAAAAACAAATCAGGTCACATAGCCTCACCTTCCCACAGCATCTTTCTACAACTAGATTCCAGTTCACAACCAGCGCCTTCAATCCTATCTCTTTCTGGCCGACACAGAACTGTTTATTTGTTTGAACTGTTATATAGAAACAAGAATTGAAATGATCATTCCGATGTGATTTCTTAAAAATCAAAAATTATATATCATATCATTTATCCTCATTAATTGATGATAGAACTTTAATCTGAGTATAACCCAAATAGTACCACAGTCAGCAACAGGTCAGTGAATTGAATTGAACCTTTACTTTTACATGAAAAGATTCTTTTACTTCCTCTGTGTTTATTAAAGAAAATAAAAGACTATCATGAATAATAATATAGAACATAAAGAACAATAAAGAACATGACTGCTTTAAAAGGCAATTTGGACCCTAACAATGAATGTCTGTAGCTAAAAAGCTCATTGTTAACTTGTTAGGATTATTTGGATGAGATTCCTGTTCACATGTAATGTATTCATTTTCTTGATAGATCTGTATATTTAGAATATAGTAAAAATCAGGCAAATAAAAAGTGTTGCCATCTCATTTAAATTATGACTTAAAATGTCCAATTTTGGGGAAATGATATTCAAGGTAATTTAAAGTAATTTATTTTGGTATAACAGCTAAGTGGCATAGTGGATAGAGTTTCAGGCCTGGTGTCATGAAGAGTCATCTTCATGTGTTTAAATATGGTTTCTAATAAGTATTAATTATATAAGCCTGGTCAAATTAATTAGTCTTTTTGCCCTAGTTTCCTAGTTAGGAAGGAAACTAACTAAAGTTAGCTGGAGGACAAAAATATTCCAGTATCTTTGCCAGGAAAACCTCAAATAGGGTCATAAAAAGTCAGAGATAACTGAATAGCAACAACCACAACAACAAGATAATTATGGTTATTTTTAAATGATAGAATGTGATTCTGTCATGTAAACATTTTTTAAAATATAATTTATTCCAAATTACCTATATAGTTATGCATCATTATTTTTGTTTGTCCCCATATATTGAAGAATTTTACTGGATCAGGGAATCATGTCTTCCTTAACGGAATTAGAAGAGTCCTAAAGCCCATGTTTCAGATGCTTTCTGTAAGATAGAATCTGATCTCGAGTCTTTTTTTATCATGTTCACGTAGTCGACACAACCTGCACAATCAAGGGGCAAGAGAGGCTTGAAAAACAAACCAGGTCCCATAGCCTCACCTTCCCACAGCATCTTTCTACAACTAGATTCCAGTTCACAACCAGAGCCTTCAATCCTAGCTCTTTCTGGCCGACACAGTTCAATCATTTGTTTGAACTGTTATATCTCTGCCCTAGAAACAAGAATTGAAACTTAAAGGAACATCAGATAGAAGCCAAGAAATTTTAAATAAAAGTGACCACAAACAGGTATGGAAAAGTGATATTGAAATTTTTGATATTTTATTTTAGTAAAAGTGCCTTTCATGCTAATTTTACTGGAAGTTTTTCAGAACTTAGTGTACTTTTGTATTTTTGTCTTATTTCAGGAACTGAAATATTCTTTGGAGTTATAGGGACCAATAGCAAAACCCCTAGCTATGTAATAACAGAGTAAAGGAACAGTCCCAGGATAATGTATTTTTGTACCTTTCTTAAATGATAAAAGAAGTTAATTTAAACTACTTCATTATTTCATTGTTTTGCCCTAATTCAGCAAAATAATTGTGATGACAGAATTACCATAGATCTAGATGTATGTGAAAGAGCATCTTAGTCCTGATTTCTTTATGATAGACAAGATAAAATTTATTGTCACCAAGGGCAAAATAACCCAGAATGCCAATATCTGGAAAATGTATGTCACTTTAGAAAAATATACTAAATTCTATCAATGTATAAAAATGCTAATTATCGCATTAAAATGCCATAATAATAATAATTTCTTAGGTTGATGATCAAAATTAATGTAGTTTACCTTTGTCCCAAATAACCAATCCTGTCTGCAGTATCCCCCAAAAGTAGTCGAAAACTTTGTGACATTGAAAAATTACTACCCAAGAAAAGCAGCCCACTGTATATTTGAACAACTCGCAATAGTTGGGGGTGTTTTCTTATGTTGAGCTGTAATTTACCTTTCTATATTGGGCAGCAAGGGCTAATGATTCTGACTTAAAGAGTCAAGTTGAAGAAATCCAGACCTTCTTCTGCATTCTAATCCCCTAAGTTTTTGATGACTATTATCCTGGCATCCTCTAAACTAGACACTCCCACTTGCTTCCTGTGATACAAATCAAGGCTCCCTTCTAAGGTCTCTTTTAGTTCTCTGGCCTGCACTTTTCCAGTGTCTAAGCATCATAATGCCTAGCATGTCTTCTTTTACTTTTGCTGCCAAGATCACATTAGCCTTTTGAAAGCCTCATCATATTAAACTTATGGCCCATTAGCAAATATTTTTACATCTTTCTCTGAGAATTTCTATGAAAAGTTGTTTTGCCCCCATTGTATACATATGCAGCTTACTTTTAAAAATCCAATTCCAGTATTTTAAATTTATCCCTTTTGAAATGTTCCTTGTTAGCACTATCTCATTGTTCCAATCTATAAAGATGCATTGGAATCTCAGTTCTGTAACTTATTTCATCTGCAGCCTTTACTGATCCCATGCCATTTACAACTCTAATAAGCATCCCATCTATCGCTTCATCAGTGTAAAATGTTAAACAGAGCAAGTACTGAGGAGAAAGCTACCTGTTGCCCTCCAGGGGGAATTAGTGTTCTTTAGATCTGCCCAGAGAAAAAAAGTCCAAATATTTCTTTAAAACGATTTTTGTTCTAATCCTCAAAGACCTTTTGAGAAACTTTTTCAAATACTTGTTGAAATCCAGGCACACTGGGTTTTTGCCATTCCTTGAAGCTAGTGTTCTATTCTCTAGTGATGAAAAAACAGTTTTTTTGAAAAAGGAAACGTGATGTGTCTAGTATAACTTGTCATAATGAACACATCCATTTTTATTTATCCTCCCTTAGACCCTTTTATGGGAAATATGCAGGAACTATTACTCAGGCTAGAATTTCTCAGGAATCAATAACATTCACCTTCTCTAATCCCATGGCAACTCCCTGGTAAACTGTAATTACTGAAAGATTCTTCAGTTCAGTGTGTCAATTTGCTGCAGCATCTTGTGGAGCTAACCTGACCTCAGTGGGGATGATCTCAGGATGCCTCTTGCTCTAGTCTCCCAGGAATGTCTTCCTTAACGGAATTAGAAGAGTCCTAAAGCCCATGTTTCAGATGCTTTCTGTAAGATAGAATCTGATCTCGAGTCTTTTTTTATCATGTTCACGTAGTCGACACAACCTGCACAATCAAGGGGCAAGAGAGGCTTGAAAAACAAACCAGGTCCCATAGCCTCACCTTCCCACAGCATCTTTCTACAACTAGATTCCAGTTCACAACCAGAGCCTTCAATCCTAGCTCTTTCTGGCCGACACAGTTCAATCATTTGTTTGAACTGTTATATCTCTGCCCTAGAAACAAGAATTGAAACTTAAAGGAACATCAGATAGAAGCCAAGAAATTTTAAATAAAAGTGACCACAAACAGGTATGGAAAAGTGATATTGAAATTTTTGATATTTTATTTTAGTAAAAGTGCCTTTCATGCTAATTTTACTGGAAGTTTTTCAGAACTTAGTGTACTTTTGTATTTTTGTCTTATTTCAGGAACTGAAATATTCTTTGGAGTTATAGGGACCAATAGCAAAACCCCTAGCTATGTAATAACAGAGTAAAGGAACAGTCCCAGGATAATGTATTTTTGTACCTTTCTTAAATGATAAAAGAAGTTAATTTAAACTACTTCATTATTTCATTGTTTTGCCCTATCTCAATGTTATTTTTTACTTTTTTTTTTTTTTTTTTTTTTTTTTTTTTTTTTTTTTTTTTTTTTTTTTTTTTTTTTTTTTTTTTTTTTTTTTTTTTTTTTTTTTTTTTTTTTTTTTTTTTTTTTTTTTTTTTTTTTTTTTTTTTTTTTTTTTTTTTTTTTTTTTTTTTTTTTTTTTTTTTTTTTTTTTTTTTTTTTTTTTTTTTTTTTTTTTTTTTTTTTTTTTTTTTTTTTTTTTTTTTTTTTTTTTTTTTTTTTTTTTTTTTTTTTTTTTTTTTTTTTTTTTTTTTTTTTTTTTTTTTTTTTTTTTTTTTTTTTTTTTTTTTTTTTTTTTTTTTTTTTTTTTTTTTTTTTTTTTTTTTTTTTTTTTTTTTTTTTTTTTTTTTTTTTTTTTTTTTTTTTTTTTTTTTTTTTTTTTTTTTTTTTTTTTTTTTTTTTTTTTTTTTTTTTTTTTTTTTTTTTTTTTTTTTTTTTTTTTTTTTTTTTTTTTTTTTTTTTTTTTTTTTTTTTTTTTTTTTTTTTTTTTTTTTTTTTTTTTTTTTTTTTTTTTTTTTTTTTTTTTTTTTTTTTTTTTTTTTTTTTTTTTTTTTTTTTTTTTTTTTTTTTTTTTTTTTTTTTTTTTTTTTTTTTTTTTTTTTTTTTTTTTTTTTTTTTTTTTTTTTTTTTTTTTTTTTTTTTTTTTTTTTTTTTTTTTTTTTTTTTTTTTTTTTTTTTTTTTTTTTTTTTTTTTTTTTTTTTTTTTTTTTTTTTTTTTTTTTTTTTTTTTTTTTTTTTTTTTTTTTTTTTTTTTTTTTTTTTTTTTTTTTTTTTTTTTTTTTTTTTTTTTTTTTTTTTTTTTTTTTTTTTTTTTTTTTTTTTTTTTTTTTTTTTTTTTTTTTTTTTTTTTTTTTTTTTTTTTTTTTTTTTTTTTTTTTTTTTTTTTTTTTTTTTTTTTTTTTTTTTTTTTTTTTTTTTTTTTTTTTTTTTTTTTTTTTTTTTTTTTTTTTTTTTTTTTTTTTTTTTTTTTTTTTTTTTTTTTTTTTTTTTTTTTTTTTTTTTTTTTTTTTTTTTTTTTTTTTTTTTTTTTTTTTTTTTTTTTTTTTTTTTTTTTTTTTTTTTTTTTTTTTTTTTTTTTTTTTTTTTTTTTTTTTTTTTTTTTTTTTTTTTTTTTTTTTTTTTTTTTTTTTTTTTTTTTTTTTTTTTTTTTTTTTTTTTTTTTTTTTTTTTTTTTTTTTTTTTTTTTTTTTTTTTTTTTTTTTTTTTTTTTTTTTTTTTTTTTTTTTTTTTTTTTTTTTTTTTTTTTTTTTTTTTTTTTTTTTTTTTTTTTTTTTTTAAATTTAATTTTTATTTAATAATTACTTTATATTGACACTCGTTTCTGTTCCGATTTTTTTTTCCCTCCCTTCCTCCCTCCGCCCCCTCCCCTAGATGGCAAGCAGTCCTTTATATGTTGGATATGTTGCAGTATATCCTAGATACAATATATGTTTGCAGAACTGAACAGTTCTCTTGTTGCATAGGGAGAATTGGATTCAGAAGGTATAAATAACCCGGGAAGAAAAACAAAAATGCAGATAGTTCACATTCGTTTCCCAGTGTTCTTTCTTTGGGTGTAGCTGCTTTTGTCTGTCATTTAATTATCTTTTCACAATAATAACTGATGATATAACATAGGATAGTGTATAGATATTCAAACTCATTCAGTTAAATTTAAATTTAAGTGTGGCTTTTAACATGTACTAACTGTGTTACTCTGGGGCAAGTCCCATTGATCTTATCAGATGCTTTCTGTAAGATAGAATCTGATCTCGAGTCTTTTTTTATCATGTTCACGTAGTCGACACAACCTGCACAATCAAGGGGCAAGAGAGGCTTGAAAAACAAACCAGGTCCCATAGCCTCACCTTCCCACAGCATCTTTCTACAACTAGATTCCAGTTCACAACCAGAGCCTTCAATCCTAGCTCTTTCTGGCCGACACAGTTCAATCATTTGTTTGAACTGTTATATCTCTGCCCTAGAAACAAGAATTGAAGTGACCATTCCAATGCGATTTCTTAAAAATGAAAAATTATCTATCATATAACTTATCCTCATTAATTGATTATAGAACTTTAATCTGAGTATTGCCCAAATAGTACCACAGTCAGCAACAGGTCAGTGAATTGAATTGAACCCTTACTTTTACATGAAAAGATTCTTTTATTTCCTCTGTGTTTATTAAAGAAAATAACAGACTCTATCATGAATAGTAATATAGAACATAAAGAACAATGAAGAACATGACTGCTTTAAAAGGCAATTTGGACCTTAACAATGAATGTCTGTAGCTAAAAGCTCACGTTAACTTGTTAGGATTAGTTGGATGAGATTCCTGTCCACATGTAATGCATTCATTTTCTTGATAGATCTGTATATTTAGAATATAGTGAAAATCAGGCAAATAAAGTGTTGCCATCTCATTTAAATTATGACGTATAATGTCCAATTTGGGGGAAATGATATTCAAGGTAATTTGAAGTAATTTATTTTTGTATAAACAGCTAAGTGGCATAGTGGATAGAGTTTCAGGCCTGGTGTCATGAAGATTCATCTTCATGAGTTTAAATATGGTTTCAAATAATTATTCATTATATAAGCCTGGTCAAGTTAATTAGTCTTTTTGCCCCAGTTTCCTTATGAGTAAAGTGAGCTGGAGGACAAAATGCAAAATATTCCAGTATCTTTGCCAGAAAACCTCAAATAGGGTAATGAAAAGTCAGAAATAACTGAATAGTAACAACAACAACAAGATAATTATGGTCATTTTTATTTTTTTTATTTTTTTATTTTTTTTATTTTTTTTTTAAATTTAATTTTTATTTAATAATTACTTTATATTGACACTCGTTTCTGTTCCGATTTTTTTTTCCCTCCCTTCCTCCCTCCGCCCCCTCCCCTAGATGGCAAGCAGTCCTTTATATGTTGGATATGTTGCAGTATATCCTAGATACAATATATGTTTGCAGAACTGAACAGTTCTCTTGTTGCATAGGGAGAATTGGATTCAGAAGGTATAAATAACCCGGGAAGAAAAACAAAAATGCAGATAGTTCACATTCGTTTCCCAGTGTTCTTTCTTTGGGTGTAGCTGCTTTTGTCTGTCATTTATCAATTGAAACTCAGGTCTCTTTGTCAAAGAAATCCACTTCCATCAAAATATGTCCTCATACAATATCGTTGTCGAAGTGTATAATGATCTCCTGGTTCTGCTCATTTCACTTAGCATCAGTTCATGTAAGTCTTGCCAGTCCTCTCTGTATTCATCCTGCTGGTCATTTCTTACAGAACAATAATATTCCATAACATTCATATACCACAATTTACCCAGCCATTCTCCAATTGATGGGCATCCATTCATTTTCCAGTTTCTAGCCACTACAAACAGGGCTGCTACAAACATTTTGGCACATACAGGTCCCTTTCCCTTTAGTATTTCTTTGGGATATAAGCCCAATAGAAACACTGCTGGATCAAAGGGTATGCACAATTTGATAATTTTTTGGGCATAATTCCAGATTGCTCTCCAGAATGGTTGGATTCGTTCACAACTCCACCAACAATGCATTAGTGTCCCAGTTTTCCCGCATCCCCTCCAACATTCATCATTATTTTTTCCTGTCATCTTAGCCAATCTGACAGGTGTGTAGTGGTATCTCAGAGTTGTCTTAATTTGCATTTCTCTGATCAATAATGATTTGGAACACTCTTTCATATGAGTGGTAATAGTTTCAATTTCATCCTCTGAAAATTGTCTGTTCATATCCTTTGACCATTTATCAATTGGAGAATGGCTTGATTTCTTATAAATTTGAGTCAGTTCTCTATACATTTTGGAAATGAGGCCTTTATCAGAACCTTTAACTGTGAAAATGTTTTCGCAGTTTGTTGCTTCCCTTCTAATCTTGTTTGCATTAGTTTTATTTGTACAAAGGCTTTTTAATTTGATGTAATCAAAATTTTCTATTTTGTGATCAGTAATGGTCTCTAGTTCATCTTTGGTCACAAATTTCTTTCTCCTCCACAAGTCTGAGAGATAAACTATTCTATGTTCCTCTAATTTATTTATAATCTCGTTCTTTATGCCTAGGTCATAGACCCATTTTGATCTTATTTTGGTATATGGTGTTAAGTGTGGGTCCATGCCTAATTTCTGCCATACTAATTTTATGGTCATTTTTAAATGATAGGATGTGATTCTGTCATGTAAACATTTTTTAAAATATAATTTATTCCAAAATAACTGTAGGTATGTATCATTGTTGTTTGTCCCATGTAATTATGGAACTATAATCCCAACACATCTGAACAATTGAAGAATTGTACTGGATCAGGGAATCACATCGTCTTTAACTATTTTAAAATCATCACTTCCTACTCTATTGGTACCCAATAATTCTGAAGATTCATCTTCATGAGTTCAGATATAGTTTCAAATAATTAATTAATTATATAGCCCTGGTCAAATTACTTAAATCTTTTTTGCCTCATTTTCTTGATGAGTAACATGGGCTAGAGGAGGAAATGGAAAATCATTCCAATATCTTTGCCAAGAAAATCTCAAATAGGGTAAATGATATAATGTAAACATTTTTAAAAATACAATTTATTCCCAAATACCTGTAGGTAGACATCATTACTGTAGTTTGTCCCATGTAATTATGGAACTATAATCCCAACTCATCTGAACATTTGAAGGAATGTACTGGGTCAGAGAATAGTCTTACTTAACTGTTTTGAAAGAGCAACCGCCAAATTCCCACTCCTATTCCGCAATACCCAAGCGCTTAAGTTACATATTGTAATCATTTCTTATTTCTTATTCTGAATTACAAGAAACTTTCTAAATCAGATGTACAAATTGGAATATTAGACTAGGTAGCCAAAAGAACAAGAATAAGCCTAAAGAAAATTAAGACAGAGTCCTAAAAGAAATGTAATGAACTCAGATTCTCTTTTATGAAAATCCTTGTAATATTTGACATTTGAAAGAATGTTGCTTTCTATGGACATTTTTATTTTCTTAGCCAAATGTATTGTGTATTGTGTTGTGACTTAAAATACTAAAAAAAATATTGAAAATATAAGCTAACTTTGAGAAATTTGTCACAAATGCATCTGATTGAACTAATACTTTTATGGCGATCTGATAAGTCATCTTTACTGATTTTACTAAACTCATTACTTTTTTGCTTTTCAAAACAAAATTAAACACAATTTTGCTAATTAATCACTTAATATCAGTTTTCAAAAGGGCATTAATACACTATTTCTCTATTTATCCCACAACTAATCAATTGTAGACTTGGGACTTAGACCTTGATCTTCTGACTTCAAGTTCAGTTCTCCTTTTCTTGCATTTAATTGTTTTTCAATATATGTTTTCATTTGCTATAGATATTTGCTTAATTGACTGGCTTTAAATACCATGAAATTAGCACAGTTCATTCACTGAATTTTATTTTGGGGGAAGGAGCATTGACAGTCATTGAGTCAAGCCTCATTATCTTATGAATGAGAAATTTTAGGCTCAGGAAAGTTAGATTGCATGGCCAGGGTCTTTTGGCTCATTATACCTTAACATGTCTGTCTTTTAATTATCTTTTCCCAATAATAACTGAAGATATAACACAGGATAGTGGATAGATATTCAAACTCATTCAGTTAAATTTAAATTTAAGTGCGGCTTTTAACAGGTACTAGCTGTGTTACCCTGGGGCAAGTCCCATTGATCTTACCAGTATCCAATTGATACTAGGAGCAGAGGTTGATCTGACTTTGTGGAGGGAATTCCTTCACTTGAGGTTACTCACACTGAAAAACAATGAGACTAATATTTGTATAACTCTCAAATTACAAAGTCATCTTGTTTGATCTCCATTACTATTCCTATGAAGGGGTGTGACCCATATTCATGGACAAATCAGTAGAAGGGCAAAGAAAATATAAGTGACTTTCCAAAATAGTCAATTTGTTATTTAAGCTTAAAGCTTCCAATACAAACTCAATGCTAACTCTAAAATATATATAAACTACTAAGTAATGCCGTATTCGAATACAGGGGAGCTGTTGGAATACATGGGAGCCACCTGACAGTGGCGGCTTGAGATCCAACCCAGACCAGCGGAATGGATCCCCTTGTGAGAGGATGATACAAGGAGGCTGAGACGTAGTTGCTGTTCTCTGACCTCTCCGAGAGGCCATTGTGCTGCCTGACCTCTCTCTTCTTCCCTCTGCCTCCAATTTATCTCATTCCCAGTCTACAACGCCTGTGTCAGCAAAGGATGCCTTGAAACTCCTTCAGTTGTCATGATCCACAGCTGTGCAGGCTCTCAGAGAATTGACCTGTCCCTTAACAATGCCACTTGATTCTGAATCCGATGTGGGGACCTCCATCCAATGTGCTGACTTCTGCTACTAGTTCATCATTTTTGTCCAAATTACTTAATGCATCTGTGCTTCAGGTTCCTCATCTACAAAATGATAGCATTAGATTAAGACATTTTTTCCTAATATTTTTTCCTTCCTAAAAAGATTGTGCTTCTGTGAATTTGCATAAAGAACAGCATTGATTTTCCATAAGGTAGAAGTCACAGCGCCTAAATCTCACTCTACTCAATTTCCTATGTTGTTAATCCAATATTTCAGGGATGACCTTCAATTTTTTTTGGCTTTTATTTATTATTTTACTTTTTAAACTTCAGTAAGGAATAAGAAATGAGAAATGAGATGGGAAACACCCATCATATGGTGGGAAATAAACTTGATCTATTGGTTCATTGTGGGGACATGGTGGAAAAGGCGAAAAATAAATCATATATTGCGTCTCTTTGTCCCTTTTTGCTTGTTAAAGGAGTGAATATGAAAAAGGGATGAGGAAACAAAATGAGGTCATAATTGAGCTACCATTTTGAAATTTCAGTCAATTTTTCTGCTTTCAAACAAAATGTATATAAGTATGACCATTTTTATATCCAAAATAAAAAAATGAAGATAATATATATTGAGGATAATGTGTATTTAAAAATAAAAGTAGAAAAATTAAAGGCAGCATGGCATATTTGCTAGTGAGCCAAGAAGATCTAGTACAAGTCCAACCTCTGACATACGTATGCAAATAATTTAATATCTGTCTTCTAAACATTGGTAGCATTGGTAGAGGGAATTTTCTTTTTGGGTTACTACTTGCACTAATTAAATCACAAGTCTAGTACTCGTACCAAGTAAGCATATAAATGTATATGTATAAAAATGTGTGTTTGTGAGTGTGTGCTTGTGTGTATATACATATGTATTTACATACACACAGAGATACACAGCAATGAAGTGACAATAATACTAAGTTTTCTTTTTAGGTCGAAGAGGAAAAACATAAGCATCTACACAATGAAACAGACACATTGGAGAGAAAACATGGTCCTAAATTAACTAAAAACAAAGTTAATGGCAAAGTTAAGGAGCTAAATAAAATTCCTGGGGAAGAAATGCCAAGCATTTCTTCCAAGGAAAATTTAGCACCTGTATACCATATTTTAAAGGGGTAAGTTTATCAAAATATTTAACTGGAGTATTATTCAAATATTAAGATTCATGGTATGTTCAGCTTGCTCTTAAAATCTATAGATTCAGATTCACTCTGCATCCACTTGTTTTTTGTCGGGAAAGAAATCAAGGTCTCATGAATGGATATTGTTCTATTGCTGTAAGTATGTTTTTTTTTTTTTTAATTTTGGAACTGTTACATCAGTTTCTATTGAAAGAAGGTAGGTAGCCTTTGATGATATCCAAAAGAATAGCATATAAGATAAGATATAGATGGCAAGGAGCAAACCAAGATAGTTTGCAAATATTTGGAAATGGATAAACAATAAGTGCAAATGAGATATAAAAATAGGCATATAACTATTCCAAAAATTAGATGGGTTCCCTTAGTCATTAAAAAAAAAAAAGTTTCCCATCAGTATAAATGTTAAAGAATGAAATCACTTTAAGTGCTTATCATGGGCCAAGCACTGGTGGGACCTCCCCCCAAAGTCAGACAATCTAGATTCTCATGAAAGAGCTCACACTTTCAATTGCAGACATGCAAATCATTAAAAAGAGCCAGTCACCAACCCTCCACCATGGAAGATGGGTCTGAAAGGAAAAAGGTTATTGTCCTTTCAGGATGGCAGAATAAAAAGGGGGAATTGACAGAAACGTAGAGAGAAGTGCTCATATAGTCATTGTTTTTTAAGGCCTTCTCGTGCTCATATGGCTTCTGAACAGGCTGAAGAAGAGCAAAAAGCAGACTACTACCTGCTGCCCCATCTAAAAAAGTCTTAGGACCATAAAGTGATAGATGAGACACAGGAATATGCTAAAGAGGCTTCACAATTCATGATGGGACTGTACTTACGAGAAGACCTCTAAAATTCCAACTCATGAGAGTTGAATGTGGAAGTGTACTGGATTAACATTTAAAAAGTAGAGAATGTTTAAAAAACAAGCCAGCATTTATTTTATTGACTTGAAAACTAATTTAACGACCTTAAAAAACTTTTCCTAGCACAATTAATTTTAAGACAAAAAATTACATAAATTCAGGAAGATAACAATATATAACCTATTTGAGAGACACTGAAAAGGGCATCATTTCCTGCCTCAATGCCAGTACTCACACATTGTGACCTCAGTTGCATGCAGACAGAAAGTCATCTACTGTTTCTTTGGTTAGTGGGAAGTAACCATAGTAGACATATTAGTGGGAAATAGGAAAGTCATGGACAATTGAATGTTTCCTTTTCTAAAAATTATCATCTTTTACTTTTATGTCAGGCTCTTTTCCCAAGATCTCACTCTTCTAATAAAACTTTCCTAATTACTACATCAGTATTGCATGCAGTGTTCCACATTGATAGTCCTCCACTCTACATAAATAGGAGGTGTTACCCTCTCATCTCCAAACTTGGACATTATAATTTCACAGTATTCAGTTGCAGTTATTTTATTGTCCTTAGCAATTACATTATTGCAGTTACAATTTATATTGTTGTATTGGTTATCCTTATTTCATTTTGCATTCATTCATATAAATATTCCCATCTTCCTTTATAATGATTATTTCTAACCATAAACAATGATGTTCCATTACATCAACAAACCACAATTTGTTTAGCCATTCCTCAATCAGCCGAATTCCTCAGTCAAATCTATTCCCATTTATTTGCTCCTTCAAAAAGTCATTGCTGTGAATATTTTGGTTTCTAAAACTTTTCTTGCCATTAGATAAAAATAATTCATTGGGGCATATGTTTAGCAGTTAGAGAGAAGTAATGCTAAAACACCAGAGAAATTACTATTCTTTGGAAAGTTTGACGAAAAGGGTATCAAAAGAGGGTAAGTTGCAAGTGAACATTCTTTTTAAATATTGTTAAATCTGTGAATAAAATTTCATGGTGGAATAAATGGATATCAAGAATGATTACAAAATGGTGCTTTTCCCCACTAAATTTCTTTTTTGGTACCTAATCAGAATAGCAACGTGAATTTACCTAAAAGCAACATGAACAGACCAACAGGTAGATTTGTGAGGTCTTTTCAAGCTAAATGAAACTACAATCTTCCTACCTTTGTGATTATTAATTGCTCCCTGTTAATAGCATACCCAATCTCTCTCACTCTCTCTCTGTCTTTGTCTCTGTCTCTGTTTCTCTCTCTTGCTGTTTTTCTGTCTCTCTGTTGTCTCTCTCTGTTTCTCTCTGTCTGTCTCTCTCTGCCTCTCTCTCTCTCTCTCTCTCTCTGTTACTCTGTCTCTGTTTCTCTCTCTCTCCGTATCTCTCTTTTTCTCTTTTTTTTTTCTGAAACACCCACACCCACACCCACACCCACAGAGGAAGGGGTTAATTCCTTAGGCAGTTGATTCCTTTAAAAAAAAAAAAAGTCTTAGTTGTTTGGAAGTTGTTTGTTGTGTGTTCCTTGTTTTTCATACATTGATCCTAAATGTGTTTTTCTGTGCTTAGTCCTAGTCTTTGGAGGGACAATTAAGCATTATGTTTTATTGTATATTTGAGCACATATACTACTCCCTATCATCCCAGTCCTTCCTCTTCTCTTCTTTATGGTAAACATCTGCAGTAAACATCATCAGTTGCTCCTTATTTGACAAAGACTTTATCTTTCATCATTCTGAGCCTCTGGAAATATTCTCAGTCTTAAATGTCTTTGCTAAAATATATCTCCCAGGAATGAATATGTTCTTCAAACATGTTGTGATCAGGGCATAATATAAGGAAAGTATCACCTTCCTCTTTCTGGATTCTATGAATTCTTAGAATTCCACCTACAATCATATTAAATGACTTTCTCCTGGCATTGTCGCTACATATCAAGGCTGCCTTGATAACTCGCTGAATATTTTGCACACAAATTGTTTAATCACAACAATCTGCTGATTACAGCTGATTAGCCCAAATATAGGCAGGAAATAACCATAGTAGGTGAAGAAAAGATTGGGTAAGAAATAAGCAGCACCTATTCCTAGACTAGAGAAGCAAAGATGTGACTAGAATGGACCTTGTATTCTGAGCAGTGTGAGAACCTTTGTTGGATTAAGACTGTAGGCCTGAAGGTGAAGAAGCTTTACAGGCAGACAATGCAATTTAATACACCGCAAAAGAAGGGGACCATTAAAAGTTTATGTTCTAGGGAATGATATGAATAGCATCTTAGTTAAGGAAGCTTAGTCTGGAAGTAAAATGTCACATATTTTAAAAGAGAAAGAAAAATACATGTCTCCCAATGTTTTCTTAGAAATTTTCAGTAAAGAATTATTTAAAGATCACCTCATGGATGTTTTTTTTTTTTTTTTTTTTTTTTTTTTTTCCTCTGCAATGACTTTGCCACGCACAGGAAAAATGTAAAAAAGCCTGAAAATGAGAAGTGGATTTCCAAGGATTCTAGTATGACTTGTCAAAAGGTGAATTCTTCATCTGGTATCCTACTCCATAGTCCTGATGACAGCACCTTAAGCAAGACAGATCCTTACGCATTCAGGTAAACTAGTACTGGACAAGCTCATAGAAAAAATATTAGCAATGTGTGCTTTTTCTCATTGTAGAAGACTGTTGTCCTGATTTTCTTTGTTCTGCTAGTTGAATGTTCTAAGTATTCTGTTGGTGTGAGACATGCACTGTAGGAATGCCAGGAAAGCTGATTATTACTGGTTAAGCTAGAGGGCCCAGACTTCCCTTTTATAAGCTCATGCCCCATTATTTGCCACTGTTTGATGGTTAACATTCTCCTTTTCTCAGGTATAGGGAACCTGCCCCAGGGATAATGCACTGCTCCTTGTGGTGACAGGACACAGCAGGATTGACATTGGTCTATGAAAAGTTAGTTTTCACCCTACAAGCCCAAGCATTAGAAGATTTAAGGCTCAAGTCTCCAGTCTCCTAATGCTCTAGCACGGATTGAGAACTGGAAGGCACTGCAGGGGTCACGTAGTCCAGGCTCCTAAGCAGTTTACTCTCAATCATACCAGTGAAAAAGAGGAAGCGCTGGGGTTTGAACTCCAGATTGAGTTCACTTTCCACTGTACCACAAGGCCCATTTTAGCGGTAGAATCTAGGACATATCACACACACATTTCTTTGTAAAATGGGGATGATAACACCTGGGTTATCAGCAGGATTGTTGGAAGGAAAGTTCTTGTGCTATAGAAACATGAACTGTCATTATTCATCCAATGAATCTATGATGTTTCTTGTGCATGCAGCCGAGTATTCCGCTTTTATTGCTTTTATTACAATAGTCTTCACTAAAAGAGATCATCTTTCTGGACTTAACAATAGCTATAGAGACAATGATGGGGGATATGGCTGGGTAATCGTATAAAATCTATTTAACTTACCATTGTTGTTAATGCAATAGTTGATTAAAATCCCTGGAAAGAGAGAGAAGCCATTTTCTTCATCTACACTTTAACCATAATTTACTGATTTCAAACTTAGTTTTCTCCCTCTAATTTATAGGACATATCTTGTTATTTTTTTAAATACCTAGAAAGAACCAGGCATTGTTTCACAGAATTTCTGTCTTTGAAGTTTGTAATTTTAAATAATCACATTTAAGTTTTATACTCAAGTATTAAAGAGAATTTGTGGATAGTTTTATCAGCAGGAGTACTTTCTCTAGAGGGGAATATCATGGTTTCCTGAGTCATTTCCACATGTTTTCTTCCACAAGGGGTCCATTTAATATGCTGGTGTAACTTGTTTAAAAAGCATTAGTTACTTAAAATGTGAAGAGCCTTATGCTAGGCTCTGGAAAAATAAAAAGATCAATGAGATTAATATCTGATCTCTATATTTCAATATAATAAAAAGAAGCCTAGGTACATATAATTTGAATGACCAAAAATATGATTTTGATCACCATGCTTAATATTTTGTAAAAGTTATAATAAAGTGCAAGGTACTAGACATAATGTTTCTGGATGGCACAGTTTACACTGACAGTCATAGTTTTCTGTTCCTATTCTTGTCCTTTTAGAACAACAAGCAGTTTGGGACATAAACAATTGACAAAATAATTCACTGGCATTCTATTACAATTTAAGATTTTCTGACCTTTATTTTGAGAGTATTCTCAATTTTTTTAATTAAAAAAATTCAGACATTAATTCAGAATTTTTTTATTTCTTTTAAAAACTTTTCAAGGGAGAGGCTAACAGAAGGAAGAATAGAGGTATAGAAATGTGATGGAATAATATTATAATGACAACAGTATAGTAAAGACAATTTTGAAATATTTAGGAACTCATCACTCTTAGCACCATAATGAGCCACCATGATTTCAGATGACAAATGATGAAACGTGTTACTTGCCTAGATAGCTAAAGGATTCAGAGTACAGAAGAAGACAGATTTCTTTTTTGGAGGATACAAAAATTATTTTTTTTATTTTACTCTACATATTTGCAATGGATTATGTATTATTCCTAATTGTAAAGAGTGATATAGAAGGGTGAAAAAGTAGATTTGGGGGAATTAAAATATAAACATTTTTAAAATAAAATTTGCAAAGCACATCACAAATACTTTTCCAGAGGCAAAAATAAGCATTTATTTTAAAAATATGGCTTTAAGTTTAATACTGTTAGATTCTGTGGCTTATGTTATTGACTAGAAACATAAAAAAAATATGATTTTGAAATATGTATTGAAAATCAAATAATTACAATGATACACTTTTATTTATATTTATAGTAAAATAAATTATTTGTCTTTTAGGCATGCCAAGAAAACATTAAATGAAAATAATAAGGTACTGTAAAAACTGCTAAAAATATATCTTAATTTAGAAAATAATACTATTTTCAATGAACAAATAGGATCCCTTTTCTGCATTACGAAGCACAGGAGTATTTAATCAGAAAAATATTTGGAAGGAATCTTCAAGTGAATATGTCCATTGTGGATGTCAGAAAACTAATTATGTTGTTGACTTTTCTCTCATTTCCCCCATAAATAAAATGAAGATCATTTACTCTCTGTAAGAGAGAGCTGTAAGTGTCCATAAGAGAGGCCAGGCAAGCACTGTTAGGATATAACACAGGTCTCTGGCTTGGAGATCCCTGGATGTGATGAGCTATGAGTCATAGGGACTCCCTTCCTGGTTGGGATCTCCAGCATCTGCGGGAACCCTGAACACTCTGAAATCGCATCAGGAACAGGAAATGTCTCCATTTCTGACTGGCTGTGCCTGTGACCTCATGGACCTGATATAAGGTCAGTGGGGCAGGACCCCGACCCTTTTCATCTGGAGCTCTGCCAAGGAGAAGGAGCTAAGAGAGTGCAGGAGGTCTTAAGAGTAGCATGTGAAGCACCTGAAAGTTCTGAAGCTTGCCTGCATAAACTCCCAGGTGCTCCATTGTGCTTAAACTGCATCCATGTGAGATAGCAGCCAGAGGATTTCTGAAGGCCTCAGGAAGAGGCATGCTTGATATTAATGTTTACCAAAGATTTCTCTGATGCCCTGGGAATTAGGAGAGACTGGCAATAGCAAATGCATTTATAGCATGTTGCAGATATCATGATTAATTTGTGTTACTTCTCATAAGGTTGCTAAATCAGCTTCCAGGTGGCTTAGTGAATAATGAAGAAGACCTGAATTTGAATCTGTTCTTGGACTCTTGGCTAACTAGATCATTCTGGACAAATCACCGAATCTCTCTTATAGCCTGTTTACTCATTTGTAAAATAATTATGTGTAGTGCTTTTCTCAAGAAATTTTTGTGAGGATTACTGCTGTGAAAAGCTTAATGTGCTATAGAAATATTATCCATTGTTATCATTTTCATTTTATAATAATTATAAATATATAATAAACTTATTACTTTACCTTTATGTATTCTATAGGACAAAGGAGAGATGTCTGCAGATACACTTGATGACATCAATCAATCACTTGAAAGAGATAGAAAGCTTTGTAATTTACCTCCCTCAAATTATACCAAGGGTAAGAATCGTTTCCAATTTTCTAATGGAATACCAGTGTTAAACAGAAACCAAATGTGCACTTATATCCAAGAAGATAACACAAGTTCTATTCCATTGACCCATAGTAAGATAGAGGTGACTTTGTGTTCTCTTGGAGGCTCTGGCATTGACCTCTAATGTGTAATGTCTGGCAGAGTTTGCCAAGTTAAAAAGGATGATTTTGGCTTCAGGGTGATGATTTTTCAGCTACAAAAGTTCTCAAAGATGAGTTACTATTTGTTTCAGTGCCAAAAGAATTTCATATCTACTGTGTGCCAAATACACAAATTTGAGAAAAACAAAGTCCTTGTCCTCACAGAGTGTGCAATGTACTAGAGGAATAGAATCTACATAGATAACTCTAGTAGGAAAAAATAAACAAATAATATAATAACAAGTAAATGAAGAGTACAGTCATAATGCTATGTGAAGTATAAAGTGGAAAAGAATATCTGCTATCAAGAATAACAACAACTTTCTGAAGGTTTTATGGATGGGTATGAGTTCATTAGGTCATGGGAGTCCAGGAGAACTGGAATGAAAATTTCAAACATGGAAATTATGAGCAAAGAGACAGGAGAATGACAATGAAAATTCAGTTTCACAAGACAGTATATAGCAAAAAGAAGTAAATATGAAAAGATAGGCTATTAACAATGTAGGGCGATTAGCTTTGTGTATATAAACAGATCACGTAATCTTGGAGCTTCATTTTCTTAATCTGTAAAAGACTTACTTCACAGGATAATTTTGGGAAAATTATTTTGTAAACCTGTATGTGCTAGATTATTTAATGTGTATTATACATATAGCATGACAGCATAAAGTGTACGAAGGAATTTCACTTTGTTAATAGAAAAGTATTGAAGAAATTGAGATCATTAAGTGATTAAAGGGATCTCATTCATGGAAAGAATGGGTAAAACAGTAGAATCTTTCTCTAAGTGACCAAAAGTAGTAACAATCTTACAAATTTTCTGCCTAGTTTTTATAATTCTTCTTTATATAAACATGGCACATAGGATATTGCACTAGATATGATACCATGAATACTTAAGTACAAATCCTTTATTATCTCCTTATTAACTGTGAATCTCAACCAGTCCTCTAACTTGTCTGTGATGGTTTCTTCTTCTTTTTTTTTTTTTTAAGTACCTATTTTTTTTTATTTAATAATTACTTTATATTGACACTCGTTTCTGTTCCGATTTTTTTTTTCCCTCCCTCCCTCCACCCCCTCCCCTAGATGGCAAGCAGTCCTTTATATGTTGGATATGTTGCAGTATATCCTAGATACAATATATTTTTGCAGAAGATGGTTTCTTCTTTTGATTTAAATCTTCCAACTTAGATTTCCCCTACTGATCTTGTCAATGTCAATCAATCAATGTCAACTTCAGTACCCATTACAAGCAGTACCCAGAACAGCCCTGTTCTCCCCTGCAACCTTGCTGTTTCAAATCTGTTGAACAGTGAATCAAATGAAGAATTGAATGTTGCCAAGGAAACCCCATAACCAAGTCTGTTAAATCTGGAACTTGATAAAACATACTTTTCTAATTCTGGGGTTAGGTCTAAATTTAGCTATCGTTCCTGCTGCAGAATAAAGTGCCTATGTTTGGTGGCAGTTATTTTCCTTAATGCTCACATGATCTTTTTTAAACTTTCTTCTGGTGTTTCAGTTATATGTTGGTTAAAGTTACCAGAAGTCTGGCTAATGAATAAATGAGGGAAGGATGTTACTGTATGTGAATGATTTATAGTGTAAATCTCTAAAGGACAAGAAGTGTTTACATGAAACAATTTGAGGTAAAACACATTTATGATATTTTTAAAGAAATTTAGCATATTTGTAATTTATAAGCATAAATTACAAATTAAATATATTATGTATTTTATTCATCTTATTGTTCCCCTTCACAGTATACATCAGTATGTTTAATTTTCACATATATTTTCTTATAGTAAGAGGAATTCTGAGGTTTAAATAGTTTTTTTTTTAAATAAAATAATGTGTAACTTAGAGATTCTGTTTAGCTGTCTAAAATAACCCAAAGTAGGTTATTTTAAATTCAATTTAAATCTATTGACAAAATGATATTTTAGTAAAATCTTAGGATTTGTATGTGGAGACTGTTATATCAGTGCCAAAGTATCTACATTCTATATATATTGCTACTGCCCGATAGATTTTGAAATCCTAATATGTTTCTTTACTTGTGTTTTTCTCTATACACATTCAGATGATATTCAAGACAAAAAGGAAGTACTTCCTGCACCTAAACCATCAGTAGAATTTGTAAATTCAGAATTTACAAAACTCAAAAGAGCTGTTAAGGATTTACAAAAGATGGTTATTGGAATGCAGGAAGAATTGTCCCAAAGAAGGAAAAGTAAAGCACAATTAGATAGTGAAAAAGCAGAACGTGAGAGAGAACTTGATAGAAGCAGGTATGGATCTCATATGTTTAAATGAAGGTTTGAAAGCATTTCTCTTACAATGAAACTTTGTGACAGAAAATTTGAGGTTAAGAAATGAAAAAAGAAAAATCTTTACAATAATGTAACGAGCCCCACAATGAATCTCTTTTATTTAATACATCTTCCTGTTTGAAATACTTTCCAGTGGGTGCCCACTCTTGTTTCCTCATGTTATTTTTGAAGCACAGCTTGTCCTTAATCAACATGTATTTATCAAGTACCTTGTGTGCGCCAAGTACTGTTGTGGGCTGAAAGACAAAAATCATCTTTTTATCGGGAATTTACATTCCATACAAGAATACAGAATGCAAATACAAATGTGAACACAATAAAGTCACAGAAATTTGGAGCAGGAAGCAGGGCATAGTTTTCAAAGGAAAGTAGTAGCAGCAACTTCATGTAGAAGAAGGTAGGGAAGCAGAATTTCAATAGAAACAAGAAATTCTCATGGAGGGAGGAGGTTAGAAAAGCAGCAGTGCACTCCAGGCTGAGAAGGTACCCTGCACAAGGGTGTGGCTTTGGGAAATGGAGTCCTGTGTCCTGGTGGGTAGAAGCAAAAGAAGAACACTTTAGACTGTAGACTGCAAGAAGGGGAATAATATCTAATAAGGTTAGAAAGGTAGATTCTGTTTCTGATATGCCATAAATATCTGCTTTTTCAAATTCCTCAGTAAATGTCCTAGTGCCCTGCTATATGCAGAATACTTTGTGAAACTTGAGGGTAGATAAGAGAAGAATATGACATGGCCTGAGCTGTCACAGAGCTTACACCCTTGGAAATGGTACTGTTTCTCTTGGTGACCTCATCAGCTCCCCATGAGTCCCCTTCACACCCTTGTGGAGGAATGATTTCCACAGTGATATGTACTCAGCCTTAGTCTCTCTCTTGAGCTCCTTCCATATGTCACTAAGGTTTTTTGGACATCTCAAATGGGATGTGCCACATGCATCTTGACCTTGACCTAACTTGTCTTTTCTTCCTGAGCTCTCTTCTCTTCTGAATGTCCCCGTTATCAGTGACAGTGCCTTCCTTCGAGTCACCCAGGACTGCAACCTTAATAACATCCTTAACTCCTCGTTTTGATAATGACAAATTTTCTGCCGTTTGAGCATCTCTCGTAACAGTCCATTTCTGTCTAATAACAATCAATATAATGCAGGCATTCTTTGCCTCTTGCTTATATTATTGCACTTGCCTTCCTCTTTCTTTCTCTGAATGAAGACCTTCCACACACTAATCCATTCTTCAAAGCTGCCAAAGTGATTTTCCTCAAGCATCAATCTTACCATGTCATTTCTAATCCTCTTCTAGAAGTATTGGCACCCTCTCACCTCCAAGAGCAAATAAAACCTCCTGTTCTTGCCTCTTAAAGGCCCTCATAATTTAGCCCTTTCCTGCTTTCCCAGTTTTCTCACACTTTACTCCTTTTCCTAACTCTGAGATCCAACATACTGGCCTATCTGCTATTCTTTTTCTTTGTTTTAAGAGCATTTTCCCCTATGACCCACAAAGACTTGTTTGAATAGTTATTTTTTAAACATTTTGAGTTCCACATTTTCCCTCTTCCTCCTCCTTGCCCACCTCTTTAAAACAATAACCAATCTGATATTGATTCTTTAGATGTTGTCATGTAAAACATATTTCCATATTAGTCATGGTGTGAGAGAAGAAACTATTTAAATGGGGAAAAAACCATGACACATCTAAAGTGAAAATCGTATAGTTTGACCTGCATTCAAGCTTCATCAGTTCTTTCTCTTGATGTGGATAGCATTTTTCTTTATGAATCCCTTGAGAGTATCTTAGATCATTGTATTGCTGAAAAGAGCTAAGTTATTAATAGATGATCATCACCCAATATTGATGTACAGTGTGCTAATTCTGATCATTTAACCTTTTATTATTTCATATAAGTCTTTCAATTTTCAGTCCCATTACAAATGAAGTGCCTTCTTTTCTGATGTTACCTCTCAGATATTCGATATGTAACTTGCTTTCATGAATGTTATTGATATATTTAAACATTTAGAACATAAGCACCTTGAAGGGAGGGATTTGTGTTTTTGACTTTGTTTATATCTCCAATGCTTCACACAGTACTTGGCACATAGGAAGCACTTAGTGAATGCTTGTTTACTAATAATGACTGACTTATTGGGAGTTCTATAATATACAATAATCGTTTATAAACAACATGCATAATCTCCCTTGACTTTCCTATGGGAGCATTTGAGAATGATTTCTCCCTCACAATATAAACTATCCTTTAGCTTTTCAGTAGGACAATCATTCCATGTGCTTTGAATCCAACATTGTTGAATGTTATACTCCTTATTTGTTAATTATAATTAGTTTATTTTCTCATTCATCATTGAAATTTATGAAAACATTGTCTCAATACCTCAATCATGGAGGATTGTGAAATACTGAATCTAATCAAAGTAGGTGTTCTTAATTTTCATTTCAAATTCTGCTTACCACTCCAGAGAATTGTCTTCTTCAACATGAATAGTATAGGCAGGGTTCTTCACTCCTCAGTGATTCAGACATCTCCATTTAGCATGCAGTCTGCATCTTCAAACCTTAAAATAGCGGTAAAAGCAGACAGTAAGCAGAAGCTTTGACTAGTTTTGGACTTGAAATACTGATGGATGTCTTAAAAAGTAACAAAAGAATTTTGATGGATTCGGCTCTTTTCAGCAATAGGAAGTTTTTCAGATCAATTCCAGTAGATGTGATAGAGAGAGCCATCTGCTGCAAAAAGAGCACCGTAGGGACTGAATGTAGGTCTCAACATAGTACTACCTTTTTTTTTTTTTTTTTTTTTTGCTTGTTGATGTTTGCTTGTCTTTCTTTCCTTCTCATTTTTTCCATTTTTGATCTAATTTATTTTTTTGTGCAACATGATACATATGGAAATATGTACAGAATAATTGTACATGTTTAACAAATATTGGATTACTTGCTGTCTAGGGGAAGGGGTGGTGGCACAGAAGGAAGAAAAATTTCAGCAACAAGGTTTTGTACTATATTTGCATGCATTTTGAAAATAAAAACTTATTTAAAAATGCAGTACAATAGAAAAAATATTAAATAAAAAAGATTCCTGAAAATTAAAATGAAAGTTTCTCTCACAAAGTTCACTGCAAAATTTCCTCTCGATTATTTTATCCATTTTAGTAATCTTTCAAGACTATATAACACAATTACTTGCAATTTGTTTTTTTTCCAAATGCAATGCTGAACTCTAGATTTGAAGGTGAAAAACAAAACAGAGAAAAACTACAGGCACAAATTCATTACCCTTCTTGTGCAAGTTCTGCTGTGCTTGAACAGGAATATCAGACATCAAAACTAAATCTGCAGCAAGAACAAGATAAGTGGCTTCTTCTAAAGGAGGAGCTAATAGATAAGATTGACATCCTGTCAATTCAGATTTCTAAAATTGACAATGAGATCTACCAACTACATAATGCCCTTAAAATGAACACATTACTTTTAGAAGAAATGCAGAGAGGACTTAAAGACTGGAAAGATGAATTAAAAGAACTCAGAAACGAAAATCATATAGAAAAGAAAAAATGGAATAGATCCCTTTTCGAACAAGAGTCCCTGCCAGAAACATTAACCCAAATGCAGAAGAAAATTACACTGTCTCAGAAACCATTTGAAGATTCCCAAAACAAAGCGGTCTTCATATCGAAGGGTGTCCAGATGCCCTTTAAGGATAGCTCTATGCCTTATTGTGCTGACACTGCAAAAAAAGACCCTGTGCTAGAAGAGAGAAATAAAGAGTCAGTGGATGAGATAAGTATTCCTTTAAGAGAGAAACTACGCAAACTTGAAAATGAGGAGGCAAAAAGAAAGGTAGGTCCGTAAATGTTGTCTGACAAACATTTAATATTTTGAAATGAATTTCAAAGTTATTTTGATCAAGATAAATTAGGAATTTGAATTTTCAGCGGGTTTCTGATTTTAGTAACTTTCAATGTAAAATTTCTGAATGCACAAAAGGAGAATGAGGAATCATTGATGATAAAAATCCACCCAACATCCATTTTTTAGATAAGATGACTTATTTTGATTAAAATATATTGTATAGATAGCCCATGAAAATTTAAATGCATAGTAGTGGTTAATGAGTGTAGATGGAGTTAAGCACTTATACGTAAATACTGATCAATTTGTAATTCTAATAATTTGCCTAGTATTTTATGTAATGCTGCAATGGAATAAATTATTAGAAATGCTGAAACAAGTTAAATCCTGAAAAAATATGCTAGGCATAATGTAACAATTCAAATTAGTCGTCCAAATTGAGATACTGTAGGAAATTACAGTTACCTTTTTCATAAACATCGAAACATGTTTATCAGTCCGACTAATTTTAATTCAAACTAATATGAACTGATTTTAGAAATATTAAACAGTTGATCATATTTTTAATCAAATCATAAAGATTACTAACTGCTTTTTTTTAGAGTTTAGGACAAAATTCTCTTCAAAAGACTGTGATGGTGCATTAAGAATTAATTATGGTGTGTGGTAATAAAGCCATTTTTTAAAATGTGCTTTTGAATCCCTACTACATATTTGTTATTTATGTCAGTATTTTTTTCACTGTTTTTACTAATACTTCTTGCATAATATCTAGAATCGTAGTTTTGGCAACAGGGCCTTTCATTTACTGAAAATAGTTAGCTTTTTATTGTCTAATAGTAGGTCTCATTTTCTGTGATGCTTTTCATGTTTGCAGTGAGTGGAAGACGACCAACTATAGCACTGTGTAGCCATTTCAGATAAAAAAATTAGATTTTCCGTTTAGTTTTTATGATCAGGTGGTTGAATCTATTCATTTCATAGTGGAATTTAATGTTTTTGTAGTAATTCAGTTAATTTTGCTGATTGTCTTTGACAATTTTACATTTGTTTCTTTTAGCTTATTGCCTTTGAAATATTACTAGACTTTAGTTGATTTTTTTACAAGAAAATCAATCGTATCTAATGAGATAGAAAATTTTAAATGTATTTTACTTTTTAGTTACACTTACTATATGATAATTTTCTTAATTTTATAGTGAAAATACACAGGATTTTTATAATGCATGAATATTAATACACACAATATGTTTGTATTTTGTGTGTACATTTATTTATCTCTGTATGTTTATATGTTGGTCTTCTACTAAATTAGAGAATGAAATGAAATTATTTCCCTTTTGTATTGACCTTGCACCATACTGTATATCCATAACTGGAAGAGCTACCATATCTTCTATAATTTTCCTCATTTTCTGTCCAAGACTGGAACCAGGAGTCTAATTTATAACCTTGTATAAAAAGGAACTGCTTTGAAGACGTAACAGGGACAGCAGCCCTCTCCCCTCTCCCCCTCACCCCCATTCCTCTTTCTTCCCTCCCCCCCCCCTTTTTTTTTTTTTTTTTTTTGCTTTCATCAAATTAGATCAATCCCTTCAAGTAATTTTATCATGGCTGACAAGCCTAACAGTGCATATGATCATTCTGCAGGGCAACTATGAGAGGAAAAAAATGCATCTTCTTCTTATAAGTACCCTTATTCATATAAGGGCAAATGCAAAGAACTTTTTCTGAAAAATAGAAAGTAAAAAACCTAATGTTTCTATCAGATATAAGAAACTATATATTCTACCCTCCACCATTCCCCCACCTTCGCATGTGAATTGCACATGAGAAGGTTTATCTGCTACATGGCTTTGAAGGTATTTTATTTCTGAAGACGGAATGGGGAAATCAGACTGAAAGGAATGGTTTATGATGAGCAAGCAAGATAATAGCATTTGGTCCATGCTTGAAAGAAAGATGTGTGATATAGGGAAAAGAACTTTGTGGTTCTACAAACCAAGTGCCAATCCTTTTCTCAATGACTACTTTTATGACTTGATTTACTTAACCTCTTTGGGTCTTAACTTTCCTCAACTGCAAAATGAGGTGGTTGCATTAAACAGTTCCTAAGACTTATCCTAAGAGTATTCTATGATAATCATAAATACATTCAGGCAAGTAAAATATTTATTTCATATAAGCTAATACTGTTATATGAAATCAGTAATAGAAACTCTACATACATATTTCTATCAGGATACAATAAGAAAGCTTCCAGAAGAACTTGCAGATTCCCAAAAAATGAGTTCACAAGAGATTCTGTCACATCAAACAGTTTTATACATGAAGCAAAAACTACAGGAGAAAGCAGATGAAACCACAAATCAAGTCAGTAATTTGTCATTGATTAATGGAAGATTTTCAGTAGAATACTTTTTTAACCAATAGGATAATACATTTTCTGAGAATTGTGCCTGTCATTTAAACTAACAGAACAAGACCGATAACATCTACCATTTGTTCCCATTTATGACATTTTTGTATTGGGATAATTATTTTCCCTCATAATAACCTTACTGAAGAATGAGATTTTTTTGACTGAGTAATAAGTATATCATACATTCAGATATATGTATGTGGGTGTGTATGTAAATATATCTATACACACACACACAGGCTACTTGGTGAAAATATGAATAGAATTTTGCATCTGAAGTTGGAAAGATCTGGGTTCAAAAGTGGCCTCAGAAAATATGGGGAAGTTACTCTAGCTTTCTTAGCTCCTTTAACTGGAAAATGAGGCTAATAATAGCATCTGTCTCCCAGAATAGTTGTGGAATCAAATGAGAAAAGAAATCTGAAGCACTTAGCACACTGCCTGGTGCATAGTAGGTACTTAGTGAATGCTTGTTTCTCTGCTCCAGAAAGATAAAAGTCAATATTTTCAGTCATATGTAAAAGTAATCATTATCTCATATATTTTGAGTAACATCTCCTAATGTTGAGAACCAGTTCTCTTACTTGCTTAACTTCAGTATAATCGTTTTTACTAAGAAGTAGTCTATTGCTAGTTTCATTCTTTTCAAAACTTATTCTTTCATATTGGTATGCTGGAGAAATATTTCTGGTTTTCAGAAATCAATATTGGAATGAAATAAATTTTGTTTCCCAAATCAATTTTTTCCTCTATCACTCAATTCTCTTTTATTTTCCCCCCATTCCTTTTGGACCACATTGATTAAAATATTGACTTTTTAAAAAGCCCTTATGTTGAAGCTGTCATCAAGGAGCTAGATGTGGACTGAACTTCATAAGGAATCACAAGGAAGCAATCAGTTCTGTGTCTATATAAATGAACTCAGTAAAATGCATTCACAGCAAACTGGCACTGTTTCTTCCCTTTCTTCTTTCCCTGAAGTACCTAAACTATATAAAAACTGGGTAATTTTTTTTCTTTTTTGTTCAATAACTAGTCCATCAATTAATGAATGTCAGTTCTGTGAATTATGCTATGACAGTTTCTGATTAGGTTAACAAGAATATGGGAAAGCCATGCTCTCTTGTCCTTGAAGAATTTAAAGTTTCACTGAAAAGTCAGTGCAAAATAGGGAAAATTTCATTACAATACAAGGTATCATGGAAATAAGCACCAAATGAGTTGTTATATAAGTAAAGTAAGCATTTATTTAAGAGAGCACAAGTGAAGGAGACAGAGAGAGAGAAAGAGAAGGGGAAGGGGGAGAGGGAGGAATGGATGGAAGGAGAGGTGGAGGGAGACCGAGAGATAGAAAGAAAGATCACTGTGGTTTTAGGTTGGATCAGCGAGTACTTAATCTAGTCTTCTCACCAACATGAAAAAAAAATACCCATTGCAAAATTTCTAAGTTAGCACCTCTGTTGAAAGAGCTAATACCCAAATAGCTAAATTTAATAAAATATTTAGATAATTGCATAAATATAATTTGTCAAAAATCTACATCGGAAAGTTACTTTTCCAAAGACACTTTTCTTTGAAACATGTATTTGTCCTTTGAGCAGCAGTTTCATTATGTAGCTTTATAATCAACAAGCATAACCTTGATCATTTTACTCAAGGCATCTCTGGTGTAATGTATTGGTTTGGAATTAAGAAAATTAGGTTCAATTCATTCTCTGTAATTTCTAGCCAGAAGACCCCAAGAAACTTTCTTAAGTGTATTTACCTCAGACAACTCATTAGGGTTTCTATTCTAGATGGCTGTAATCTACACTAACAAAGTGCCCTGTGCTATATTTTAGTGTTATATGCCAATCTAAAATGAAAGTGTATTAAATATAGTCACATTTGGAATATAAGAATACATAACTTTGTGTCTATGCAATGGGCTACTACTTGATGGACTAGTAAACTTTTATGAAATTTTAATACTTATGTACAGGCATCACTAGTTCAGAGTTAAGGATAAGATTGTGATTTAATTTTTAAAGTTGAAATATTTGAAACATTTTGTTTGGGAATTTTTTGCTGCAGAAATCTCAAGAAGAGGATAAGCAGAAACTGCAGTATCTTAAGGAGAGGGGAGATTATATACAAAAGTAAGAGTTAAAGCATTTTTACAATTTAGTGTTATGACTAGCTGTAGAGCAAATCAAAATTCGCAATAGAACATAATGCAAATCTACTTTTTTCCAATGGAAAAGAGCAATAATCTGCTTAAGTAGAATTTATTTTGAGATGAATAAATAAATAAATTGAACTCAGCATTGGGAATGTAAATATCAAAAGTATCTGGGACTTCAAGCACTATTTACCTCCTATAAAGTGACTGACACTTTGGTCCTGAGAGTTTCAGGGAAGTAGATTGCATGACATGTTCCAAAATAATTGGTGTTTATGTTGGCACTTTTTTCTCGTGCTGCACTTTGATCATAATGGAAATCATCAGCAGAATTTCAAAGGATAAAGCATATAAATTATTGCTAGAAAATTATTATTTTCCCCCTCAAGATCTAGACTTGAAGCAGTGTAATCTAATGTATCGACAACCTGCTTCCAAATCATGGAAAGTTTTGTTAGGTTTGTAGATCTGACTTATTTGCTGTGTATCGTGGGCCAGTCACTTTGTTTCCCACAAAATTCTCTAAAAGTATACATTGAAGAACTGTCACAGGTACACACTGCTAGAAAGTGTTTCCTCATGAACAGTTCCCTCTTTCAGTCAAAAGTTTTTGTCTTATTACATGCCCCCCCAATAAAATGTCCCTTCAAAAAAACATCTTGACTAATTGTGCCTTATGAGGATTTTCCCCCTAAGAATAACATAATGTCCTTTTTTTCATATCCAATTGCTAGCATAGCATATAATTATAAGTTAACGTCTTTCTAAGGAATGATCAAAACACAGATTTTCTTTAAAAAAAAAAGACAAGTAACTGATTTTTTGATCTCTAGAAACAATCATAAGGGAATTGAATTAAGTAAGGAGAGTTCATACTCTGAGTCTGTGACTCTGAATCACAATCTGAACCTCTCTGTGCTGGAAGGAAACTTTGGAAGACAGGAGCTTGCAGGTGTGAATAGGTGGGTAATACTTTCCTACACTAAGGAAATCACAACTGCCAATCACTGTGATTTCAGATCATGATCATGTATGTTTGAGAGTGTCTTAAAAAAAAAAGATATATTTGTCTAAATAATGTCATTGTATGATAGGAGATAGGAGTAATTATATGCAAATATAAGTTTCTTAGAAGGATTTCTTAGAAGTTTTTCTGATATTTGTGTATCAAATCATTTGTGTATCAAAAATTTGTGTATTTCTCCAAATAGTATCTGTGTTTGATCTCTATGGTTTTGCATATTCCACAGTATGGAATTTACCTCCACCTCTTGCAATCCCTAGCTCACCCAGTGTAAGCTCACCCTCCAAAAAGCACTGCCTCTTCCATAAGCCTTTCGGTGTGTTCTTTTTTAACTCCTTACTTCAATTACTTTATTTTTACTCCCAGTATTGTGCATTCATTTATTTACCTGTGCATGTTGTTTTCATTAGAATAAAATGAAATACCTTAGGAGGCATTTTTTTACTTTTCTCTTTAAATCTAACTTCCAGGCTTTGCAAGTGAAGTGCTGAACCTTATAAGAAACTGTTAAATTAAATTAACTATAAAACGTTCTTCAAAGTTTTGAATTGTTGACAATATATTCACTTACTTGTAGGCTTAAAATGGAAAGTGCCACATTTGAAGATTCAGAAAAGCAGCAAGTGGACAAGACCGAAAAAATTCCCAACTGTTTTTTGCAATTTCTTCTTGTAAGTCATCTGTGGGATCTAATTTTTCTCATATGAAAAATACTTTCTTTAGGTGGTAGATTACACTGCTTCAGCAATTCTAAGTTGAGGGAAATCCCATTTCTTATTGTTCTGTTTTTTTTTTTTCTTTTAAATAGCTTTTTCACCGTTGCATAATCTTACATCCCACATTTTTCTCTCTCATCTCCCCCAGTATATCAAGCAATCCAATATAAGTTAAACATATGCAATCCTTGTAAACATATTTCCATGTTCTTCATGTTAAGCAAGAAAAATCAAATCAAAAAGGAAAAATATGAGAAATAATAAAAATCAACCAAACAGAGGTGAAAATATTACGCTTTGATCTACATTCGGTGTCCACAGTTTTCTTTCTGGACATGTATATCACTTTTCCTCACAAACCTATTGGCATTGTCTTGAATCACTTCATTGTTGAAAAGAGCCTAGTCCACCACAGTGTTTCATCACATAATTTTCTTGTTACTGTGTACAATTTTCCCTTGGTTCTTCTTGTTTCACACAGCATCTGTTTATATAAATCTTTCCAAGCTTTTCTAAAATCAACCTGTTCACTATTTATTTATAGAATAATACTCCATTGTATTTATATACCATAATTTATTCACCCATTCCCCAAGTGATGGGCATCTACTCAATTTCTAGTTTATAGAAAATTACAAAAAGGGCTGCTGCCAACTCTTTTGCAAAAGCAGATACGTTTCCCTCTTTTATGATGTCTTTGGGCTACAGACCCCAGCAGAGACACTGCTGAATAAAAGGGGATTCAGAGTTTGATAATTCTTTGAGCATAGTCCCAAATTGCTCTCAGGCAGATATCGTGAATAATTTGTGTTTCTCAGAAAGGTGCTAAATCAGCTTCTAGGTAGGGGTGTGGCTTAGTGAATAATCACAAAGATCTGAATTTGAATCTGTTCTTGGGCTCTTAGCTAACTCTATGATTCTGGACAAATCACCTAATCCCTCTTATAGCCTATTTACTCATTTGTAAAATAATTATGGTTAGTGCTTTTCTCAAGAAATTTTTGTGAATATACCTGCTGCAAAAAGCTTAATGTGCAATAGAAACATTAGCCATTGTTATTCTTTTCCTTTTACAATAATTTTACATAAACTTATTACTTTACCTTTATGAATTCTATAGGATGGAGGAGAGATGTCTGCAGATACTCTTGATGACATCACTCAATCACTTGAAACAGACCCAGAGAATTGTAATTTACCTCCTTCAAATTATATCGAGGGTAAGAATCGTTTTCAATTTTCTAATGGAATACCAGTGTTCAACAGAAACCAAATGTGCACTTATATCCAAGAAGATTACACAAGTTCTATTCCATTGACCCATAGTAAGATAGAGGTGACTTTGTGTTCTCTTGGAAGCTCTGGCATTGGCATCTAATGTGAAATGTCTGGCAGAGTTTGCCAAGCTAGAAAGGATTATTTTGCTTCCGGGTGATGATTTTTCAGCTATAGAAGTTCTCAAAGATGAGTTACTATTTGTTTCAGTGCCAGATACACAAATTTGAGAAAAACAAAGGCCTTGTCCTCAGAGTGTGCAATGTACTAGGGGAATAGATCCTACATAGATAACTCTAGTAGGAAAAAAATACAAATAATATAATAACAAGCAAAGAAAGAATACAGTCATAATGCTATGTGAGGTATAACGTGGAAAAGAATATCAGCTATCAAGAATAAAAACAACTTTCTGAAGGTTGTAAGGATGGGAATGAATTCATTAGGTCATGGGAGTCCAGGAGAACTGGAATGAAAATCTCAAACATGGAAATTGTGAGCAAAGAGACAGGAGAATGACAGTGAAAATCCAGTTTCATAAGACAGTATATAGCAAAAAGAAGTAAATATGAAAAGATAGGCTATTAACAATGTAGGGCGATTAGCTTTGTGTATATAAAGAGATCACTTAATCTTGGAGCTTCATTTTCTTAATCTGTAAAAGACTTACTTCACAGGATAATTTCGGGGAAATTATTTTGTAAACCTGTATGTGCTAGATTATTTAATGTGTGTTATATATATTGAATGCCAGCATAAAGTCTAGGAATTAATTTTACTTTGTTGATAATAGAAAAGTATTGAAGAAATTGACATCATTAGGTGATTAAAGGGATCTCATTCATGGAAACAATGGGTAAAATAGTAGAATCTTTCTCTAAGGGACCAAAAGTAGTAACAATCTTACAAATTTTCTGCCTAGTTTTTAAAATTCTTCCATAAGCATGGCATCTAGGATATTGCATGATATCATGAATACTTAAGTACAAATCCTTTATTATCTCCTTATTAACTGTGAATCTCAACAAGTCCTCTAACTTGTCTGTGACGGTTTCTTCTTTTGCTTTAAATCTTGCATCTTAGGTTTCCCCTATTGTCAATGTCAACTTCAGTACCCATTACAAGCAGTACCCAGAACAGCCCTGTTTTCCCCTGCATCTTTGCTGTTTCAATTCTATTGAACAGTGAATCAAATGAAGAATTGAACGTTGCTAAGGAAAACCCAATAACCAAGTCTATTAAATCTGGAACTTGATATAACACACTTTTCTAATTCTGGATTACATCTAAATTTAGCTATCGTCCCTTCTACAGAATAAAGTGCCTGTGTTTTGTGGCAGTTATTTTCCTTAATGCTCAGATGATATTTTTAAAACTTTCTTCTGGTGTTTCAGTTACATGTTGGTTAAAGTTACCAGAAGTCTGGCTAATGAATCATGGAGGGAAGGATGTTGCTGTATATGAATGATTTATAGTGTAAATCTCTAAAGGACAAGCAGTGTTTACATGTAACTGTTTGAAATAAAACACATTTATGATACTTTTAAAGAAATTTAGCATGTTTGTAATTTATAAGCATAAATATATGCTGTATACAATATATACTGTATTTTATATATAATGTATTTTATTCATCTTATTGTTCCCCTTTACAGTGTATATCAGTAAGTTTAATTTTCACATATATTTTCTTATATTAAGAGAAATTCTGAGGTTTCAGATAGTTTTTTAAAATAAAATAATGTGTAACTTAGAGATTCTGTTCAGCTGTCTACAATAACCCAAAGTAGGTTATTTTAAATTCAATTTAAATCTGTTGACAAAATGATATTTTGATATAATCTTAGGATTTGCATGTGGAACCTGTTTTATCAGTGCCAAAGAATATGCATTGTAAATATCCTGTTACTGCCCCATTGATTTTGAAATCCTAATATGTTTCTTTACTTGTGTTTTTCTCTATACAGATTCATATTACATTTGGGGGGAAAAGAAGGCATTTGCTATACATAAGTCATTAATAAAATTTAAAAATTCTCAATGGGCAGTACTCAAAAAAAACATTAAAGATTTAGAAAAGATGAGTATTGCAATACAGAACGAATTGTCCCAAATAGGAAAACCTCAATCAGAATTAAAGACTGAAAAAGCAGAACATGAGAGAGAACTCCATAGAAGCGGGTATGGATCTCATATGTTTAAATGAAGGTTTGAAAGCATTTCTCTTACAATGAAACTTTGTGACAGAAAATTTGAGGTTAAGAAATGAAAAAAGAAAAATCTTTACAATAATGTAATGAGCCCTACAATGAATTCCTTTTACTTAATGTGGTATGATGCATCTTCCTGTTTGGAATACTTTCCAGTGGGTGCCCACTCTTGTTTCCTCATGTTATTTTTGAAGCACAGATTGTCCTTAATCAATATATATTTATCAAGTACCTTGTGTGCGCCAAGTACTGTTGTGGGCACTGAGGCTGAAAGCCAAAAATCATCTTTTTGTCAGGAATTTACATTCCATACAAGAATACTGAATGCAAATACAAATGGGAACACAATAAAGTCACAGAAATTTGAAGCAGGAAGCAGGGCATAGTTTTCAAAGGAAAGTAGTAGCAGCAACTACTACTACTTCTACTATGTAGAAGAAGGTAGGGAAGCAGAATTTCAATAGAAACAAGAAATTCTCATGGAGGGAGGAGGTTAGAAAAGCAGCAGTGCACTCCAGGCTGAGAAGGTACCCTGCATGCAGTCTGAATCTTCAAACCTTAAAATAGCGCTAAAAGCAGACAGTAAGCAGAAGCTTTGACTAGTTTTGGACTTGAAATACTGATGGATGTCTTAAAAAGTAACAAAAGAATTTTGATGGATTCGGCTCTTTTCAGCAATAGGAACAAAAAGAGCATTGTAGGGACTGAATGTAGGTCTCAACATAGTACTACCTTTTTTTGTTTGTTTGTTTTGCTTGTTGATGTTTGCTTGTCTTTATTTCCTTCTCATTTTTTCCATTTTTGATCTGATTTATTTTTTTGTGCAACATGATACATATGGAAATATGTACGGAATAATTGTACATGTTTAACAAATATTGGATTACTTGCTGTCTAGGGGAAGGGGTGGTGGCACAGAAGGAAGAAAAAATTTCAGCAACAAGGTTTTGCACTATCTTTGCATGTATTTTGAAAATAAAAACTTATTTAAAAATGCAATACAATAGAAAAAATATTAAATAAAAAAGTTTCCTGAAAATTAAAATGAAAGTTTCTCTCACAATGAAACTTTGTGACAGAAAATTTGAGGTTAAGAAATGAAAAAAGAAAAATCTTTACAATAATGTAATGAGCCCTACAATGAATTCCTTTTACTTAATGTGGTATGATGCATCTTCCTGTTTGGAATACTTTCCAGTGGGTGCCCACTCTTGTTTCCTCATGTTATTTTTGAAGCACAGATTGTCCTTAATCAATATATATTTATCAAGTACCTTGTGCGCCAAGTATTGTTGTGGGCACTGAGGCTGAAAGACAAAAATCATCTTTTTTGTCAGGAATTTACATTCCATACAAGAATACTGAATGCAAATACAAATGGGAGCACAATAAAGTCACAGAAATTTGGAGCAGGAAGCAGGGCATAGTTTTCAAAGGAAAGTAGTAGCAGCAACTACTACTACTTCTACTATGTAGAAGAAGATAGGGAAGCAGAATTTCAATAGAAACAAGAAATTCTCATGGAGGGAGGAGATTAGAAAAGCAGCAGTGCACTCCAGGCTGAGAAGGTACCCTGCATGCAGTCTGCATCTTCAAACCTTAAAATAGCGCTAAAAGCAGACAGTAAGCAGAAGCTTTGACTAGTTTTGGACTTGAAATACTGATGGATGTCTTAAAAAGTAACAAAAGAATTTTGATGGATTCGGCTCTTTTCAGCAATAGGAAGTTTTTCAGATCACTTCCAGTAGATGTGATAGAGAGAGCCATCTGCTGCAAAAAGAGCATTGTAGGGACTGAATGTAGGTCTCAACATAGTACTACCTTTTTTTGTTTGTTTGTTTTGCTTGTTGATGTTTGCTTGTCTTTATTTCCTTCTCATTTTTTCCATTTTTGATCTGATTTATTTTTTTGTGCAACATGATACATATGGAAATATGTACGGAATAATTGTACATGTTTAACAAATATTGGATTACTTGCTGTCTAGGGGAAGGGGTGGTGGCACAGAAGGAAGAAAAAATTTCAGCAACAAGGTTTTGCACTATCTTTGCATGTATTTTGAAAATAAAAACTTATTTAAAAATGCAATACAATAGAAAAAATATTAAATAAAAAAGTTTCCTGAAAATTAAAATGAAAGTTTCTCTCACAAAGTTCATTGCAAAATTACCTCTTGATTATTTTATCCATTTTAGTAATCTTTCAAGACTATATAGCACAATTACTTGCAATTTTTTTTTTCCAAATGCAATGCTGAACTCTAGATTTGAAGGTGAAAAACAAAACAGAGAAAAACTACAGGCACAAATTCATTACCCTTCTTGTGCAAGTTCTGCTGTGCTAGAACAGGAATATCAGACATCAGAACTAAACCTTCAGCAAGAACAAGATAAGTGGCTTCTTAAGGAGGAGCTAATAGATAAGATTGAGATCCTGTTAATTCAGCATTCTAAAATTAAAGATGAGATCTACCAACAGCATAATGCCCTTAAAATGAACACATTACTTTTAGAAGAAATAGAGAGAGAATTTAAAGAGTGCAAAGATGAATTAAAAGAACTCAGAAAAGAAAATCATCTAAAAAAGAAAAAATGGAATAGATCCCTTTTCAAACAAGAGTCCCTGCAAGAAAGATTAACCCAAATGCAGAAGAAAATTATGCTGTCTCAGAAACCATTTGAAGATTCCCAAAACAAAGCGGTCTTCATATCGAAGGGTGTCCAGGTGCCCTTTAAGGATAGCTCTATGACTTTTTGTGCTGTCACTGGGAAAAAAGATGCTGTGCTAGAACAGGAATATCAGACATCAGAACTAAACCTTCAGCAAGAACAAGATAAGTGGCTTCTTAAGGAGGAGCTAATAGATAAGATTGAGATCCTGTTAATTCAGCATTCTAAAATTAAAGATGAGATCTACCAACAACATAATGCCCTTAAAATGAACCCATTACTTTTAGAAGAAATACAGAGAGAATTTAAAGAGTGCAAAGATGAATTAAAAGAACTCAGAAAAGAAAAGCATCTAAAAAAGAAAAAATGGAATAGATCCCTTTTCAAACAAGAGGCCCTGCAAGAAAGATTAACCCAATTGCAGAAGAAAATTACGCTGTCTCAGAAACCATTTGAAGATTCCCAAAACAAAGCGGTCTTCATAGCGAAGGGTGTCCAGGTGCCCTTTAAGGATAGCTCTATGACTTTTTGTGCTGTCACTGGGAAAAAAGATGCTGTGCTAGAACAGGAATATCAGACATCAGAACTAAACCTTCAGCAAGAACAAGATAAGTGGCTTCTTAAGGAGGAGCTAATAGATAAGATTGAGATCCTGTTAATTCAGCATTCTAAAATTAAAGATGAGATCTACCAACAACATAATGCCCTTAAAATGAACCCATTACTTTTAGAAGAAATACAGAGAGAATTTAAAGAGTGCAAAGATGAATTAAAAGAACTCAGAAAAGAAAAGCATCTAAAAAAGAAAAAATGGAATAGATCCCTTTTCAAACAAGAGGCCCTGCAAGAAAGATTAACCCAATTGCAGAAGAAAATTACGCTGTCTCAGAAACCATTTGAAGATTCCCAAAACAAAGCGGTCTTCATATCGAAGGGTGTCCAGGTGCCCTTTAAGGATAGCTCTATGACTTTTTGTGCTGTCACTGGGAAAAAAGATGCTGTGCTAGAAGAGAGAAATAAAAAGTCAGTTGATGAGATAAGTATTCCTTTAAGAGAGAAACTACGCAAACTTGAAAATGAGGAGGCAAAAAGAAAGGTAGGTCCTTAAATGTTGTCTGACAAACATTTAATATTTTGAAATGAATTTCAAAGTTATTTTGATCAAGATAAATTAGGAATTTGAATTTTCAGCGGGTTTCTGATTTTAGTAACTTTCAATGTAAAATTTCTAAATGCACAAAAGGAGAATGAGGAAGCATTGATGATAAAAATCCACCCAACATCCATTTTTTAGATAAGATGACTTATTTTGATTAAAATATATTGTATAGATAGCCCATGAAAATTTAAATGCATAGTAGTGGTTAATGAGTGTAGATGGAGTTAAGCACTTATACGTAAATACTGATCAATTTGTAATTCTAATAATTTGCCTAGTATTTTATGTAATGCTGTAATGGAATAAATTATTAGAAATGCTGAAACAAAATAAATCCTGAACAAATATGCTAGGCGTAGTATAACAATTCAAATTAGTCGTCCAAATTGAAATACTGTAGGAAATTACAGTTACCTTTTTCATAAACATCGAAACATGTTTATCAATTTGACTAGTTTTAATTCAAACTAACATGAACTGATTTTAGAAACATTAAACAGTTGATCATATTTTTAATCAAATCATAAAGATTACTAACTACTTTTCTTTAGAATTTAGGACAATAATTTTCTTCAAAGAGATTTTGATGGTGTATTAAGAATTAATTATGGTGTGTGGTTATAAAGGCATTTTTAAAAAATGTGCTTTTGAGTCCCTACTACATATTTGTTATTTGCGTCAGTATTTTTTTCATTGATTTTACTAATACTTGTTGCATAATGTCTAGAATGTCAGTTTATGGCATCAGTGCCTTCCATTTACTGAAAATAGTTAGCTTTTTACTGTCTAATAGCAGGTCGCACATTTGCAGTGAGTGGAAAAAGGAAGAAATTGCTGTGTAGCCATTTCAGTTGAAAAAAATATTAGATTTTACATTTAGTTTTTATGATCAGGTGGTTGATTCTATTCATTTCATAGTGGAACTTAATGTTTCTGTAGTAATTCAGTTAATTTTGCCAATTGTCTGACAATTTTACATTTGTTTCTTTTCGCTTATTTCCTTTTGAAATATTACTAGACTAGTTGATTTTTTACAAGAAAATCAATTGTATCTAATGAGATAGAAAATTTTAAATGTATTTTACTTTTTAGTTACACTTACTATTAGTCACAAATGCAGTAATTTATTTTATAGTGAAAATACACAGGATTTTTATAATGCATGAATATGAATACACACATACATACATATATGTGTGTGTGTGTGTGTGTGTGTTTGTATTTTGTGTGTATATGTACATTTATGTATCTCTATATGTTGTATGTTGGTCTTCTACTAAGTTAGAGAAGGCAATGAAATTATTTCCCTTTTGTACTGACCTTGCACCATACTATTTATCCATAATTGGAAGAGCTATAATTTTCTATAATTTTCCCCATTTTCTGTCCAAGACTGGAACCAGGAGTCTAATTTATAATCTTGTATAAAAAGGAACTGCTTTGAAGACTTAAGAGGGACAGCAGCCCCTCCGTTCCCCTTCCCTACCCCCCTTTTTCTTTTGTTTTCTTCAAATCAGATCAATCCCTTCCAGTAATTTTATCATGCCTGACAATCCCAACAGTGAGAGGAAAGAAAATGCATCTTCTTCTTATAAGTACCCTTATTCATATAAGGGCAGATGCATAGAACTTTTCCTGAAAAATAGAAAGTAAAAAACCTAATGTTTCTATCAGATATAAGGAACTATATATACTGCCCTCCACCATTCCCCCACCTTCCATGTGAATTGCACATGAAAAGGTTTATCTGCTACATGGCTTTGAAGGTGTTTTATTTCTGAAGACGGAATGGGGAAATCAGACTGAAAGGAATGGTTTATGATGAGCAAGCAAGATAATAGCATTTGGTCCATGCTTGAAAGAAAGATGTGTGATATAGGGAAAAGAACTTTGTGGTTCTACGAACCAAGTGCCAATCCTTTTCTCAATGACTACTTTTATGACTTAACCTCTTTGGGTCTTAATTTTCCTCAACTGCAAAATGAGGTGGATCTGTCAATCCTTTCCATGTCCGGGCCGGATAAGGTTTCTATGATAATCATAAATGTATTCAGGCAAGTAAAATATTTATTTCATATAAGCTAATACTGCTATATGAAATCAGTAATAGAAATTCTACATACATATTTCTATCAGGACACAGTAAGAAAGCTTCACCAAGAACTTGCAGATTCCCAAAAAGGAAAACTCATGACTTCTCAAGAGGTTTTGTCACGTCAAACAAAAGTTTTATACATGGAGAAAAAAGTACAAGAGAAAGCAGATGAAACCACAAATCAAGTATGTATGCAAAAAGTCAGTAATTTGTCATTGATTAATGGAAGGTTTTCAGTATAATACTTTTTAAACCAATAGTATAAGACATTTTCTGATAATTGTGCCTGTCATTTAAACTAACAGAACAAGATCTATAACAACTACCATTTGTATCCATTTATACCATTTTTATATTGGGATAATTATTTTCCCACATAATATCCTTACAGTAGGAATGAGATTTTTTTTCCTGAGTAATAAGTATATCATATATTCAGATATATATATGTGTGTGTATATATAAATATATCTATACACCCACACACATGGGCACACCCACAGGCTCCTTGGCGGAAATATGAATAGAACTTTGCATCTGAAGTTGGAAAGATCTGGGTTCAAAAGTGGCCTCAGATGACATGGACAATATAGCTTCTTTAACTGTAAAATGAGGGTAATAACAGCATCTACCTCCCAGAATAATTGTGAGAATCAAATGAGAAAAGAATTCTAAAGCTCTTAGCACAGTGCCTAGTGCATAGTAGGTACTTAGAATGCTTGTTTCTCTGCTCCAGAAAGATAAAAGTTCATATTTTCAGTTATATATAAAAGTAATCATTGTCTCTTATATTTTGAGTAACATCTCCTAATGTTGAGAACCAGTTCTCTTACTTCCTTAACCTCAGTATAATGGTTTTTACTAAGAAGTGGTTTATTGCTAGTTTCATTCTTTTCAAAACGTATTCTTTCATATTAGTATGCTGGAGAAATATTTCTGGTTTTCAGAAATCAATATTGGACTGGAATAAATTTTGTTTCCCAAATCAATTTTTTCCTCTATCACTCAATTCTCTTTATTTTCCTCCCATTCCTTTTGGACCACATTGATTAAAATATTAACTTTTAGAAAAGCCTTTGTGTTGAGGCTGTCATCCAGGAGCTAGATGTGGACTGACCTTTATAAGGAACCACAAGGAAGCAATCAATCCTATATCCATATGAAGGAACTCAATAAAATGCATTCAGAGCAAACTGGCACCATTTCTTCCCTTTCTTCTTTCCCTGATTAGGTTAGCAACTAAGCACTAGAAGAACTGGGTAAAATATTTTTTTTCTTCTTTGTTCAATAATTAGTCCATTAATTAATGAATGTCAGTTCTGTGAATTATGCTATGACGGTTTCTGATTAGGTTAACAAGAATATGGGAAAGCCATGCTCTCTTGTCCTTGAAGAATTGAAAGTTTCACTGAAAAGTCAATGCAAAATAGGGGAAATTTCATTACAATACAAGGTATCATGGAAGCAAGCACCAAATGAGTTGTTATATAAGTAAAGTAAGCATTTATTTAAGAGAGCAAGAGCAAAGGAGACAGAAAGAGAGAAAGGGAAGGGGGAGGAGGAGAGGGAGGAATGAATGAAAGGAGAGAGGAAGGGAGACAGAGACAAAGAAAGAGCACTGTGGTTTTAGATTAGATCAGCTGCTACTTAATCTAGTCTTCTTCCCAACATGAAAAAAAATACCCATTGCAAAATATCTAAATTAGCACCTCTGTTGAAAGCATTTGCCACCTAGCTAAATTTAATAACACATATTTTAGAAAATTGCATAAATATAATTTGTCAAAAATCTACATCGGAAAATTACTTGTCCAAAGACCACTTTTCTTTAAAACATGTATTTTCCTTTGAGCAGCCGTTTCATTATGTAGCTTTATAATCAACAAGCATGACCTTGATCATTTTACTCAAGACATCTCTGGTGTAGTGTATTGGTTTGGAAATAAGAAAACTAGGTTCAATTCATTCTCTGTAATTTCTAGCCAGAAGACCCCAAGAAATTTTCTTAAGGGTATTTACCTCAGACAATTCATTAGGGTTTCTATTCTAGATGGCTGTGATCTACACTAACAAAGTGACCTGTGCTATATTTTAGTACATTTTACATATTGGGTGTATATACCTATCTAAAATGGAGGTGGATTAAATATAGTCACATTTGGAATGTAAGAATACATAACTTTGCATCTATGTAATGGGCTACTACTTGATGGACTAGTAAAATTTTGTGAAATTTTAATGCTTATGTACAGGCATCACTAATTCAGAGTTAAGGATAAGATTGTGATTTAATTTTTAAAGTTGAAAATTTTGAAACATTTTGTTTGGGATTTTTGTAGCTACAGAAATCTCAAGAAGAGGACAAGCAAAAACTGTGGTATCTTAAGGAGAGGGAAGACTATATACAAAAGTAAGAGTTAAAACATTTTTATAATTTAGTGTTATGACGAGTTGTAGAGCACATCAAAATAATAAATTAACAAAATGTATTTGTAATAGAACATAATACAAATCTACTTTTTTCCAATGGAAAAGAGGAATAATCTGCTTAAGTAGAACTTATTTTGAGATGAATAAATTAATAAATTGTACTCAGCAATGGGAATGTAAATATTAAAAGTATCTTGGACTTTGAGCAGAATTTACCTCCTAAAAAGTGACTGACACTTTGATCCTCTGAGTTTCAGGGATGAGAAATGTAGGGAAGTAGATTGGGGGACATGTTCCAAAAAAAATTGCTGTTCATATTGGCACTTTAGTCAATTGCTGGGCTTTGACCAAAATGGAAATCATTAGCAGAATTTCAAAGGATAAACCATATAAATTACTGCTAGAAAATGATTATTTTTCCCCTCAAGATCTAGGCCTGAAGCAGTGTAAGCTAATGTATCGACAATCTGCTTCCAAATCATGGAAAGTTTTGTTAGGTTTGTATATCTGACTTGTTATTTGCTGTGTATCATGGGCAGTCACTTTGTTTCCCACAAAATTCTCTAAAAGTATACATTGAAGAATTGCCACAGGTACACACTGCTAGGAGGAGTTTCCTCATGAAGAGTTTCCTATTCCAATCAAAAGTTGGTGTCTTATTACATGCCCCCTCCAAAAAAATGTCCCTTCAAAAAAATCTTAACTAATTGTACCTTGTGAGGATTTTTCCCCCAAGAATTATACAATGTGCTTTTTTAAGGAGAGGGAAGATTATATACAAAAGTAAGAGTTAAAGCATTTTTATAATTTAGTGTTATGACGAGTTGTAGAGCACATCAAAATAATAAATTAACAAAATGTATTTGTAATAGAACATAATACAAATCTACTTTTTTCCAATGGAAAAGAGGAATAATCTGCTTAAGTAGAACTTATTTTGAGATGAATAAATTAATAAATTGTACTCAGCAATGGGAATGTAAATATTAAAAGTATCTTGGACTTTGAGCAGAATTTACCTCCTAAAAAGTGACTGACACTTTGGTCCTGTGAGTTTCAGGGATGAGAAATGTAGGGAAGTAGATTGGGGGACATGTTCCAAAAAAAATTGCTGTTCATATTGGCACTTTAGTCAATTGCTGGGCTTTGACCAAAATGGAAATCATTAGCAGAATTTCAAAGGATAAGCCATATAAATTACTGCTAGAAAATGATTATTTTTCCCCTCAAGATCTAGGCCTGAAGCAGTGTAAGCTAATGTATCGACAATCTGCTTCCAAATCATGGAAAGTTTTGTTAGGTTTGTATATCTGACTTGTTATTTGCTGTGTATCATGGGCAGTCACTTTGTTTCCCACAAAATTCTCTAAAAGTATACATTGAAGAATTGCCACAGGTACACACTGCTAGGAGGAGTTTCCTCATGAAGAGTTTCCTATTCCAATCAAAAGTTGGTGTCTTATTACATGCCCCCTCCAAAAAAATGTCCCTTCAAAAAAATCTTAACTAATTGTACCTTGTGAGGATTTTTCCCCCAAGAATTATACAATGTGCTTTTTTTCAAATCCAATTGCTAATGTAGCATATAATTATAAGTTAACATCTTTCTGAAAAATTATCAAAACATGGATTTTCTTAAAAAAAAAAAAAAAAAAAAAAACAACAACAATTGGCTGACTTTTTGCTCTCTAGAAACAATCGTAAGGGAACTCCCGAGTCTGTATCTCTGAGTCACTATCTGAATGTCTCAATGCTGGTAGGAAACTTTGGAAGACAGGAGTTTGCAGGTTTCAATAGGTGAACAATATTTTCCTACACTAAGGAAATCACAACTCCCAATCACTGTGATTTCAGATCATGATCGTGTATGTTTGAGAATATCTTTAAAATATATATATACTTGTCTAAATAATGTCATTGTATGATAAGAGATAGGAGTAATTATATGCAAATATGTTTCTTAGAAGGATTTCTTGGAAGTTTTCCTGATATTTGTGTCCCAGATTCCAAATAGTATCTGTGTTTGATCTCTATGGTTTTGCATATTCCACAGTATGGAATTTACCTCCACCTCTTGCAATCCCTAGCTCACCCAGTCAAAGCTCATCCCCCAAAAAGCACTGCCTCTTCCACAAGCATTTCTCTGTGTTCTTTTTTAACTCCTTACTTCAAGTACTTTATATTTACTCCCAGTGTTGTGCATTCATTTATTTACCTGTTCATGTTGTTTTCATTGGAATAAAATGAAATACCTTAGGAGCCATTTTTTACTTTTCTCTTTAAATCTAACTTCCAGGCTTTGCAAGTGAAGTGCTGAACCTTATAAGAAACTGTTAAATTAAATTAAGTATAAAAAATTCTTCAAAGCTTTGAATTATTGACAATATATTCACTTTTTGTAGGCTTAAAGTGGAAAGAGCCACATTTGAAGATGCAGAAAAGCAGCCAATGGACAAAACTGGAAAATTTCCCAAACATTTTTGCAAATTTCTTGTGGTAAGTCATCTCTGGGATTTAATTTTTCTCATTTGAGAAATGCTTTCTTTAAGTGATAGATTACACTGCTTCAACAATTCTAAGTTGAGGGAAATCCAGTTTCTTATTGTTCTTTTTTTTTTTTTCTTTTAAATAGCTTTTTCACCTTTACATGATCTTACATTCCACATTTTTCTCCCTCCTCTCCTCCAGTACATCAACAATCCGATATAAGTTAAACATATGCAATCCTTGTAAACATATTTCCATATTCTTCATGTTAAGCAAGAAAAATCAAATCAAAAAGGAAGCATATGAGAAATAATAAAAATCAACCAAAAAGAGGTGAAAATATTATGGTTTCATCCACATTCAGTGTCCACAATTTTCTTTCTGGACTTCTATATCATTTTCCATCACAAGCCTATTGGCATTGTCTTGAATCACTTCAATGTTGAAAAGAGCCTAGTCCATCACAGCTGATCATCACATAATTTTCTTGTCACTGTGTACAATTTTCCCTTGGTTCTTCTTGCTTCACTCAGCATCTGTTCATATAAATCTTTCCTAGGTTTTCTAAAATCAACCTGTTCATTATTTATTTATAGAATATATTCCATTATATTCATATACCATAATTTATTCACATATTCCCCAAATGACGGGCATCTACTCAACTTCTTGTGTCTAGAAAATTACATAAAAGGGCTGCTACCAATTATTTTGCACAAACAGATGCTTTTCCCTTTTTTATGATCTCTTTGGGCTACAGATCCCAGCAGAGACACTGCTGGATAAAAGGGCATTCAGAGTTTGATAATTCTTTGGGCATAGTTCCAAATTGCTCTCAAGAATCTCAGATCATTTCAAAACCCCATGAACAATGCATTAGTATTCCAGTTTTCCCACATCCTCTTCATCATTTATTATCTTTTCCTGTCATCTTAACCAAACTTAATCACTATGAAGTGATACATCAGCATTGCCTTAATTTGTATTTAATCAGTTGCAAAATACGGCATTTATAATATGATTAGAAATGTCTTGTATTTATTCATTTGAAAATTGTCTGTTCATCTCCTCTGATCATTTATCAATTGGGCAATGGTTTGTATTCTTATAAATTTGACTTAATCTCTATTATTTCAGAAATAAAGCTTTTATCAAAAACACTGGGTGGAAAAATTGTTTCTCGGCTTTTTTTGCCTCCTAATGTTGGCTGCATTGGCTTTGTTTGTGCAAAAACATTTTTTCCTTTTTTAAATAGCTTTTTTATTAACAAAATACATGCAAATGGTAGAGACAAAATGGCAGAATAAAGGCAGGAATTTGCCCAACCTCTTCCCCAGACTGTTCCAAATTCCTTTGAATAATGACTGAAAACAAATTTTAAAGGATCAGAACACCCCAAAAGTAGAACATTTTCCAGCCAAAGGCAAGTTAGAAGCTCAGCACAAAATGTCTGTGATGCCAGGGTGGGAGTCCTGTAGATTATTCTCATTATGATGGCAGTTACAAAGAGTATATGTAGACAGAGAATATGGATGTGAGTTGAAAACAAAGGGATACGATCTTTTTGAAAAGATGATGACTGTACAGGCAGAAAGGTGAAGGGAGAAATGGAATGCTGCCAATTATCTGCCATAAAAAAAGAACCAAGAAAAAGCTTTTACAGTGGAAAGGAAGAGAAGGAGGAAAGGGTGAGTGAGTGACCCTTACTTCCATCAGAATTGCTTCAAATAGGAAATAACCTATCAATAGGGGTATAGAAATCTCTTTTACCCTGAAGGGAAATGGGATATGGGAAAGGGGGAGGGTGATAAAAGAGAAGGCATGTTGGGGGAGGGAGTGGTTAGTAGCAAAATGCTTTGGATGAGGGACATGGTAAAGGCTAAGGTAATTAAATTAAAGGTAAATAAATGGGAAAAAATACAATCAGCAATAGTAATTGTAAAAAAAAATTGAAGCAAGTTTCTCTGATGGAATATTATTATTCTCAGTAGTACAGTCATCCACACCTACCCTGAAGGACTTATGATAAAAATCTTATGGATCCTCAGAGAAGGAACTGATCCAGTCTGTTTATACATTGAAGCATTCTCTATTACTCTCTTTATCTCTCTCTCTCTTTTTAACTGTATTTTTCTTGAGGACTTTTATTTTCATTAGGGTTGGAGATTTATGTTTTTTTTTTTTTTTTTTCACCACCTGAATCTTATGGAAATATTTTGCATAACTACACATGTGGTTTCTTTGATTGTGAGTGGGAATAATCGAGAGAACCTTGAACTCAAACATCTTAAAAACAAATGTAAAAGAAAAATTGTGTAGAATGCAACTGGAGAAAAATTAAAATAAATAAATAAATAAATAAATACAAGCAAAGATAGGTTCCAACATTTCCTCTTAAAAAACCTTGGTGTCCAAATTTTTCTCCCTCCCTTTCCTCATCAGCTCCCTTAGACAGCAAGTAATCCAATATATGCAAGCATGTACAATTCTTCTATACATATTTCCACATTTATCAAGGTTGTGCAGATTTTTAAATAATTAATATAATCAAAATTATCTATTTTGCATTTCACAAACATGAATACATTTCAGTTTCCTTGCTATAGGGTATTAAATATTGGTAAAAACCTAGGTTCTACCAAACTAATTTCCAGTTTTCCCAGCAATTAGTGTCAAATAGTGTGTTCTAAGTCACTTGAGTATTTTGTGTCGTGAACTTAACCTCTTACTCTGATCTACTACTCTATTCCTTAGCCTGTAATGAATGGTTTTGAAGATCACTGCTTTAAAAGATAGTTTTAGGTCTGATTGATACAGCAAGGCCAAATTTCTTTGCATTTTTTTCATTAAGTTCTTTGAAATTCTTGATGTTTTGTTCTACCAGATAAGTTATGTTTTTATTTTTCTAGCTCTATGATTTCTAGGCACTGTGATTGGCATGAGACTGTCTAAGTAAATTACTTTAGGTAGAATTGTCATTTTTATTATATTAGCTTGGCCTTTTCGTGAGCACTTCATATTTTTCGGTTGTTTAGATCCAGTTTTAGATCCAGTGTGAAATGAGTTTTAAATTGTGTTCATACAGTTCCTAGCTTAGTTTTTGCAGGTGGACTCCCAAACATTTTATATTATCTATAGTTATTGTAAATGGAATTTCACTGTCTATCTCTTGCTGCTGGGCTTTGTTGGTGACTTTGTTGGTGCTGTTGATTTATGGGGGTTTATTTTATATCCTGCAACTTTGCTAAAATTCTTAATTGTTCCTAGTGTCTTTTTATTTGATTTTCTAGGATTCTCTAAATATACCATCATATTATCTGCAAAGACTGATGATTTTGTTTCCTTGTGACCTACTCTAATTCCTTCAATTTCTTTTTTTTTCTCTTATTGCTAAAACTAACATTTCTAGCACAATATTAATGATAGTGGTGAAAATGGTTAACTTAGTTTCACCATTGATCTTATTGGGAATGCTTCTACCTTGTTGAATTACATCTAATATTTTAGCTGATGCTAATACTTACATTTTAAGGAAAACTCCATTTATTTTTCTGCTCTCTACATAGGAATGGGTGGTGTATTTTGCCCAAAGTTTTTTTAACATCTATTGAGATAAACATTAATAGGGTCAATTATGCTGGTAATTTTGCTAATAGAGAACCAGCTGAGCATTTCTGGTATAAAGCCCAGTTGGTTATAGCGTATTATCCTGATGATAAGTTCCATTAATCTTTTTGCATCAATATTTATTAGGGAAACTTTTCTATAATTTTCTTTTTCTGCTTTGGTTCTTCTCAGTTTAGATTTCAGTACCATATTTGTGTGGTAGAAAGAAAGTGATAGAACTCTTACTTTCCCTATTTTCCCACATAGTTTATAGAGTAATGGAATTCATTGCTCTTGCAATGTTTGGTAGAATTCACTGGTAAATCCATCTGGACCTGGAGATTTTTTCTTAGGGAGTCCATTGTTGGCTTATTCAACTCCTTTTTTCTAAAATGAGACTATTTAAAAGTCTTTTATTTCCCTATCTTTTAATCTCTTCTTATTAATATCTAATCAAGTCATTGTTCCCAAATCTAATATTACAAAATATTTGATGTGTCCCTGTCCAGTTTTTATCATCATAGATATATCTCTGTACTAAAGTGGGTGATAGTACAAAAATTAAAAACTAACTAGAAAGGCCTGCTCCACATTTGCCACAGGCAAAAGTAACATAGAATGTATGAAGAGATTGTTGTGGTAAGATACCAAATGAAGTAAAACAGACATCAGAAGTGTGGTAAATATGAAATAGGTTCAGGAGAACAGTAGATAGAATATTATAGTTAGCAGTGAAAGGGGTTTTAACAATTAACAATGGAAAAGACAAGTTCCCCAGTAGAACTTTAATTTACCAGGGCAATGGGAATATACTATGAAGTGAGAATCCATTGATTAGCAGGCCAAATCCACAGAAGAGATTAGCAGAGTAAAAGTGGTTAGGGAAAGGGTTACACCCTTGTTGGGGGAAGTATGAAAGTATGTATTGTCCTTCATTTTCAAAAAGTACCAAAATTGTATCCCTAAGTTGGAGTCAAGTTACAGTGTGTCTGTCTGTGGCTAATTAGACCAATACCAACTTGGAATACTGTGCCACAATTTAGAGATAAATAATCCCTCTGAACATTTGGGGTGGCATTTCTGCCTTTGTGCATCTCCCGTGTTTTCTGGGCTAATTCAATTCTATTTGTTCATAAAGCATAGCACCTTCACTGATGAGGACATGCCTTGCTGTGCAGTCCTGTGCCAGTCTCTCCCATGTCATACAATCAATTTTAAAGTCCTTAAGAGACACCTTAAGAGTGTTCTTATATTGATTTTTCTGTCTACCTTGTGAGCACTTATCCTATGTGAGTTCTCCATGAAAGAAAAATTTTTGTAAGCATACATTTGGCATTCAAACAATGTAGCCATCCCAAAGGAGTTCTGCTCTCTACAGGACAGTTAGAATGCTTGGCAGGTTATTTTTGAGAAAGGACCTCAGTGTAGGGTATTTTGTCCTTCCAGGTGATTCCCAGAATCTTCTTAAGACAATTCAAATGGAAGCAATTCAGTTTCCTGGCAAGGGATTTAGCCCTCTATGAGGAGAAAGACACCATGACTGAGGGTTGAAAAGAAAGATACCATGAGGTGGAGCATGGCAGGCTAACAGAAAGATTTTAGGGAAAGAAACTCTACATCACAAGAACATCTTTTATAGGGGAAATTAACCTTGCAGGTTTGACATCATAACTTGGCTTCCTGAATGAACACAATAAATTCAAGTTTGCAAAGACCTCCACCAATAATCTTCCCTAACATTCAAGGAATATTATAATCTTATCTTCAGTCTTCTCTGTTAACCCAACTAGCTCCCCAGGACGTCATCACTTGGGGACTTTACGTCTCCCAGAAAATTCTGGTGTCCAAATATTTTCTATTTAGATTTGTGTATTAGAAAATTTTCTGTTCTTTACATAATAAAATTCATATAAAAAAGAATCTACTATGTTTATGTGTGTGTGTGTGTGTGATTCTATTCTGTTAAACAGAATTTCTCAAGTATTTGAAAGCATTCCCAGGTGCGAGAAATATTAGACTTGTTATTATTATTATATTGTTATTATTGTTATAGTGTTGTTATTATTTTATTCATGAATGAAAGTTATAAAGACAGAAATTTAATTTTGATAGAAAGAAAAATTTACAAACAGAGGGATCCCAAAAGGAAATAGATGGTTTCAAAGAACTTTTTTTGAAGTACATGGTTCACCATTTAGGGGCAGTATTTACAGAGCCTCTTAGAAGCACAGATCTCCTGATACACTACTTCTATAATCCTAAAGATGAAAAATGTCCCTGAAAAGAATTAACAGGCAGAAACAACTTGACTTTTTTATCTTTTATCTTTTTTATCTTTTTTCAGCCCTAACCCTACACCAAACCCCAATCAGGCTGTACTCAAAAAAATGATATATTTTTGTATATACGTAGATATATTCATACAAATACATACACACTAATAGACGCAAACATATATCTCCCTTTCATCCTTCTCCTGATAGCAAGCAAGCTATAGTTAAGAAAAGATATATTTATTTATACATCTGTATACACCACACATACACACACACACACACACACACACACACACATACACACACACACACCTCCCCACACATATACCCCACATACACACATAATCTTTCCTATCACTGCTGATTTCTTCATTAAATTCTGCTCTATAAGTTGGCTTATTATTACTTAACTATCCCCACCCAGGGATTCCTTTTTTGTTTTCTTCCCTGGAGTTTTGCTTCCCCATCCACCTACTCCTCCCTGTTTATTTCCTTATAGATTTTTGAGGGTACTATATCCTTCATGGTATATATGTAGTATTGACAATTGAATCCATTTCTGAGATGAATAGATTTTCAGAACTATGAGCCCTCATCCCTCTAATGCCATCTTCTGCATCTCATTTGTATAATATTTTACCTTTTTACCTTTACTCTGCCAGTCTTTCTTTTGAGCTACCCTATTGCTGATGGAAATCTTAAACATAACATATACATTGTCCATGTAAAAAAAAAAAAAAGCAATTTGTTCATGTTTAAATAGTTTGTCTATATTGAGTTCCTTAAAATTACTCTTTGATATTGACTCTTTAATGTTAAATTTTCTGTTAAGTTCAGGTGTGGTTGATAAAAAGTTCTGAAAATTTTTCAAGTTCCTTGAATTACTGGGTTTTTTTCATTGAAAATTGTAGATAATTTAGCTGGATGTGATATTTTTGGTTTTCTGTAAATGTGTTTCCAATACCTGCGGTCTTTTATTGTAGCCATTGATAAGTCTTATTCAATTCTAATTGTTGCTCCAGTGTATTGGAATTTTTTTTTTTTACCCTTGTTTCTTGCAACATTTGCTCTTTGATTTGGGGATTTTGAAATCTGGCAATTATGTTCCTATGTGTTTTCCACAAATGATTTTTTTGAGGTGGTAATCAGTGCATTTTTTTTCTATTTCTATTTTCCCCTCATTTTTAATCATTCCAAGACAATTTTCTAGGATTATTTACTGCATTATATTGTGTCGAGATTCTCTTTTTGGTCACAACTTTCTGGTAGTCCAGAAAAAAAAATAATTTTTTATACTGTCCCTTCTTGGTCTGTTCTTCCAGATCTTTTGTTTTTCTTATGAGATGTTTTACATTTTGTTCTATTATCTCATTCTTTATATTGTTTCACTGTTTCTTGATCCCTCATAGCTTCATTGGCTTCCTCTTGCCCAATTCTAATTTTTAAAAATTATTTTAAGCTTTGAGACGCTATACCTCCTTTTCTAATTGGGTAACTTTTTTTTCATAATCTTCTTGTTTTTCTTGGATGGATTTCATTTTTTTCTTTAGTTTTTCCTCAATGCCTGTCATTTGAGTTTTGAATTCTTTTTTGAGTTTTTCCATAAATTTTCTTTGGGCAGGGAGCCATTTCACATTATTTTTGGGGGCAGAAGCTTTTTTGCTGAAGGATACTCTTCTGAAGATGAATTCCAGTCTTCCCTATTCCCATAATATATTCCAATGTTGGCTTTTTTTCTTTTTTGACGCTTCTTCTTCTTCTTCTTTTTTTTTTTTTTAACAAGACATATTTAATAGATGGTATTAATGTAAGCACCTCCAATCACTGCGTGGGGGGATAGTGCCTTAAGGTTCCTTTTTTCTTAATTTGCTTCAATAACCATTTTAGGAAAAATATTTTGTAGCTATAAGATAAGGATAATGATACATTTTCTTAACAGCTTACAATTAAAAATAATTTAATCTTAATTTTAAATTATTATTTAAGTTGAAAGACTTTTACTTCTTTACTTTGCTAAACTGATACTTTATAGAAATCTGCTGAAGAGCATAAGCAAAAATTGGATCCATTATCTTCAAGAAATAGACATATCGAATCTATGAATAGACATCTTCAAGAAGAAGAGAAACTGAAATATGACAGGCTGCATCTTAAGCATCATTTAGGACAACTTAACTACAATCGACTACAAGAATATGGACCAAAGGTTAAAGAACAAGTGAAGGGAGAGGCTGAAGAACAAGTAAAAAAGTCAATCCATTATTAAAAGTTATTTAATTTATCACTTTTATATTTTAAAAAATATTTCCATGTAAATACAGATTTATGATTTTTCCCCTATTCTAAATCCAGAATTTTTTTCTTTAGAATTTTTCTCTCTGCCTTTTAGGCTCCATAAGCTTTGTATCACCTTAAAAAAAAAGAAAGAAAAGAAGAAGAAAAGAAAATACTGCCTATTGATGTGAATTCTGAAAATAGATTATCTTCTTTCCTTGTCAGAAAAATGTTAAATTACACATTAAGATACTTTGTTTCCCAGATAGTTTTATGACTACAGTTAAGGCAACCATAATGTGCTCAGATAACCTTAAATTAGCATCTTTAAGATACCTATGATAGGAACACAATTTTTCCCAGACTGTCTTTGCTACTATGTTCAAGTCAATCTCCACACCTCAATATATCCTTGTTCTTGCCTTTATATTCCCTCCTTCCCTGAGATGGTGTGAAGCTGAATCCTTTCCTGAACTATACCACAAATGAGGTACACTCTACCTCATAGCATCTGCCCTCTATTGGTTCTTTCCTCCTACTTAATAGTGATTTCTTATAGGAAACTTATATTTCCCCTTTTTAATTAATAAATAGCATAACCTTGGAAACTATGATGGATGTCCAGTCATGGTTGTTCCATGTAATGAACCAAATTTTTATTTGAAAGTTTTCATTTATTAATTCATTTTACAACTCTCTTTCTCTCCCAAATCTAGTTCTATTTACCACTCAAGGTACCTATTTTACACCTTTGAAACTATAAGCAAAAATAACCATATATGCCATCAAGGTGTTTTTTTTTTTTATAAATTGGTACAATATTCAAAAAAATAAGAGTGAATTGTTTTAGTTTTTGTTTGTTTTTCAACCAAAATTTTAATTGGAAGAAAACATTTTGAAAGCATCTGGAGGCATTTTTTTCAAAATTATATTTAATATGTTTATAAAAATCTAAGGAGACAAAATTCAAGGATAAGAACTAGTGAACTAACATCCAATAGAAATAGAGTTGTTTTTGTTGTTATTGTTGTTGTCGTTGTGTTGTTTTGTCTTTTTCCAATTCAAATGCAATTCAGCCGACCTTGACCATGACTCCTTTCAAAGTTAGAATCTATTTGTAGGAATTTAGAATTGCTCTCTGAATCACTGGCTGAAATTAAAATGAAAGCTAACAGAATATGGCAACAAAAGTCTTATAATTTTCAGGATAGAGTCAAACATTTTTGTGAACTTCATTCTTTGTTTTCCATTTGATTTAGATTCAAAAACTGAAAGCTAAATCCCTCAGAAGAAAAATCGTACATCAAGAGTTGAAGGAACATCTAGAGAGAAGCAGAAAACAATTTTCTCAAGTATACAGGTACACCTAAACATAGACAGGAAAAAAAAAGTATATAAATTTACATTGCTTTTGAAGATTTCCATTTGGAATATAACCAAGCATTAATAATCATATTATTATATGGGAGATTATACTTATATAGATATTTTAATTTTTTTTTAATATCAACTAGTTAGAAAGGAATACAGTGGAAAGATGATATGCTAGCTACAGTTACAGGACCTAGATTCAAATCTTACTTCTGATGCTTGCAACTGTATAACTCTGGACAAATCATTGAACTTTCTGTTTTCTTCATCTTTAAATCAAGTATGTTTGATTACAGGGCTTCTAAGATGCCTTTTTAGTCCTCAATCCAATGAAAATGATCCAGTGAAAATAACTAATTTTTAATTGTGTCTCATATATATGCCCTATTGTTTCTTTTCAGTATTTGAGACAGATTAGTCTTTCCAGGATGAAGTTAGAAAATTGTAGATTAGAAAAGCATTATTATGTTTCACCAAAGGACAATAGTAAAAATTTTAAAGTGTTTTGGGAAAGGTATTAACATAATTATAGCAATATATGAGGCATTATTACTACTCTTCTCCTAATAGTGACAATGAGAAGTGTAGGACCTCAAAGAGGTTTTCATTAGAGTATTGTATAGCCAAAAGATACAATCTATTAAAGAAAAGGGGATGGGTCAAATTTCCTTGATATATATCTTGGTGCCAATGTTAAATTGCTGTGGTTTTATGGGCTCTCTATCCATTTGAGAGCCTGAGGACTTTTTTTTTTTTTTAATTAACCTAGAGTGATTTGGATGCTACCTGATATCCTTAAAACCTAGTAATTTTCATTTGATGAATTTATAGAATAAAGTGATTTTAATGGCTTCTTTAAAATCAAATTAGTAATGAATCCAGGATTTGCAAGTATCTTCTGTGTTTTTTTTTTTTTTTTTTTTAATTTTGTTTTGTTTTGTGAGTTTCCCCAGGCCATTCTGGATAAAAACAAAAACAAAAACAAACAACATTTTCTTCACTCAGTTTCTTTATACCATTTGTTAGGAAAAGACCTTAATAGAAATAATTCAATTATGTAAAAAAAAACTTTTATAACATATACTTTCATTGTTTTCTGAGTGAAGAAACTATTCAAGGAAAAATCACAATTATGATAGTATTAACAAAAAACCACCAACCATTAAAAAAATTGCTAGCCATTTATGTGCTGTAAAATGTTCACAGAACTAATGAGAGGGTAATTATAACAGGACTAATGAATGAAAAACTAAAGAGTAAAATTTTATTCAACAGATTTACCACAGGTCCCTTTCTGAAGCCAATGAATGATGACTTTCTTGATCCTTCTGTGGTACTTCCTAGAAGGAATTCAATCTTTTTTACTGAAAATACAGAGTCTTCAGGAAATTCTACTGAAGATTGCTTTTCAGCGGTTAGTTATTTTTTCCTCCTTCTTTCTCTTTCTCCTAAAGATATAATGCAAAATGCTCAGTTTAGTAAAATTTCGTGCTTATTTATTTTTTTGGTTTATTTTTCAAAAAAGATGATTCTTTTGCCTAATAATAAATAAAAATTTTTTGATAATGGTTTTGAAGTTTTGTGTTCTTTAAAGTTTAAAGGCTATGTTTTAAAGATTTTTTTTTAATCCACAACTATCAGTCCTTTTAATTAATGATAATTTAATGGTGAAAAGGTATGTAGTCAACATTGCTTAATATTCTTTTTGACTCTCTCTTTGTAATCTAAAACACTTTAGTAAAAAATCTGATTGTTTTTAAAGTATCCTCCGTATTAATGCTTTTTTTTTTTTTTTTTTTGGTAATCATTGTTTATTCACACAAAGCTGAAGGGAAGAAAAATCCTGTAGTTTCCACAATTAAAGGATTAGGAAGAATGGATTTGGGAAAACCAATTTAACATATGTTTTTTTTTTTTCTTTTTCATTGGGTTCAATAATTTAGCATCTTAAAATCATTTTCTTTCCTTTAATATATATATTTATTCACTTAAAACATAAACATAAAATAAGAAAACAAAAGCAAGTAAAAAAAAAAAAAACCAAAACAAAATAAAATCTTATTCTGTGCCAAGTAGAACACTGGGAAGGATTCAAAATATGTATGAATAAATTTCCAATTCAAGAAAACATATTTAATAATAGAAGGCAATATGTTCATAACTGTTCATCTTTTCTTTTATTCCTTCTAGGTATACTTTTGTTCTCTGGTGTGCATTCTTTGGGGGTACTTTTTCCTCCTCCTCTCTCCATGTCTCCAGGGAGGCTTGCAGATATACATATATGTGTATATACATACATACATACACACACACACGCACATATACTCATATATATGTATGTATGTATATATGTGTACCTACATACATATATATATATATACATACACACATGCACATACACGTACTTACACATCCTTCTAAAACATTAATATGACTGACATATAATGTAGATTTCTTTCTTGATTAAATTTTTGACTTTGTCAGATTTTGGAGATTACTACTTCTCTATTTTTTCTAATAAATTTTACTTCTGATATTGGTATTGTATTAATATTTATTGCTTCTTTTCCCCATCCCTGCTTACTCTTCTTTTTGACTTAGGCTTTACCAGCTGCCCCCACTCCTGCCCAACCACCATAGATATCTTATCTTTTCCTCCAATCCTATACTTTCCTCTTTATCCCATTCATATTAATCTACACACCTTATCCCAATGAAATTCAGTTGCACACACTACTGTATTGCCCCCTTATTTCTATGGATTTTTAAGGTGCTAGCTTCTTCTTGTTGTGTACGTACTAAGAAAGGAATAGCACACACATGTACGCACACACCCATACACACACATGCACACATACCTACAGACATATATATATACTACATATATACACATATGTGTGTCTGAATAAGACAGATATTAATTTTTCATTTTAGTTCTTATATGTTACATTTTCTATTGAGTTCAGATTTGTTTGAGATAAATTCCTGAAAATATTAGAGTTTATTGAATGTTCTTTTGTTTTCACTGAATATTATGCTTAATTTTTGTGGGTATAATATTTTCATCCACAATATTAGGGTTTTTATATAATATTTATCTCATTTTTCCCATTTTAAATTTAATATTTTCCTTTGATTATAGGTCAGTCATTTTTATGTTTATGTTTAGAATTGGGAGTTCCAGATACTCCCCCTTCCTCTCTTCCCACCAATAAATGATCCAATACAAATAGCTAATTTTTAATTGTGTCTCATTTATATGCCCTATTGTTTCATTTCAGTATTTGAGACACAGTCCTTCTAGGATGAAGTTAGAAAATTGTAAATTAGAAAAACATTATTATGATTTCAGTCATGTTGCTATAATAGAAAACGGATCTCCTCCCTCCCCTCTTAAGAAAAAGAATGTTAAAATGTATGCTTCAATCTGTATTCTGACACAATCAATTCTTTCTCTGGATGTCAATAGCATTTTTCATCATAAATCCTTCACAATCATTCTATTGATGGGAACATTGCTATTACTTTGTACACAGGACCTTTCACTTTGCATAATCTCACAGAGCACTTATCTTACTGAAACATCCTACTAATAGGATTCTTTGTCCTGAAAAATGAACTGGTATAAAATTTTTTTGAACATATAGGCCCTTTCCCTTCTTAAAAAAATTTCCATTTAGGAGATATGCCATGTATTGGTATAGGTCCAAAGGTAAATATGATTTTTAGGAACCTTTGAGCATAGTTCCAATTTGCTCTACAGAATGTTTGAATTAGCTCACAATTCCATTAACAGTGCATTAATACCTCCTACCCCTCCCCCCCCCACATTCATTCCAACTTTTGTTATTTTCGCTTTCTGGCCCTTAGCCAATATAGAAGATTGTACCTTAGAATTGTTTATGTCTAATTTCTCCAATCTACTGTTAGAAATTTTTCATATGGCTATAAATAGCTTGATTAGTTCATCTGAAAACTGTTCACATCTTGATGATTTATCAGATAGGAATATGATTCCTAATTTTTTTAAAAATTTGACTAACTATTCCATTTGAGAAGTGAGGCCTTCATCAGAGAAACTTGCCTTAAAATTCTGTGCATATTTACTATTGCTAATTAAATTCCCCACTCTCTCCTTATCACCCTGTCCCTCCTAAAAAGGATTTTGCCTCTTAACCTCCCTTCCCTCAGTATCCCCTCCTTTCTATCACCCTTCATCCTTCTCATATCCCCTTCCCTACTTCCTTTCCTGTAAAATAGATTTCTATACCCATATTGAGTGGATATAGTATTTTTTCTTTGAACCAGTTCTGATAATTCTCTTCCTCTCTTCCTCTCCACTGTAAAATCAGGTTTTTCATTTCCTCTTTTCAGGCAGATAATTTATGCCATTCACCTCTCTCTTTCCCTTTTCCCCCAGTATATTCCTCTCTTCTCCTTATAATTTTAGTCTTTAAAATATTATCCCTTCATATTCAACTCATATCTGTGCCCTCTAACTATAGAAACTCCTTTGAACTGCCCTTATAATCTTCTCATGTAGAAGAATAACCAGGTACTAACCTTATAGATTCTCTTATGATTTTACTTCATTGATTATGGCCTTGGACTTTTCCTGAAACCTGTATTTGAAAGTCAAATTTTCGATTCAGCTCTGGCCTTTTTATCATGAATTCTTGAAAGTCCTCTTATTATTAGTTAGTTTCACTTAATAGGTAATTCTTTGTTGTAATCCTAACTGCTTTACTCTGGAGATTATCATATTCTAAGTCCCCAATCCTTTAATATAGATACTGCTCAATCTTGGATTGATCTCACTTTGGCTCAGCTATACTTAAATTATTTCTTTCTAGATGCTTGCAATATTTTCTCCTTGATTTCAGAGTTTTGAAATTTCTTTTATTATTCCTGGGAGTTTTCATTTTGAGATCTGGTTCAGGACATTTCTTTCAATTTTTAATTTACCCTCTGATTTTAGAATATCCTAACAGTTTTTCTTGACAATATTTTTGAAAAATGTCTAGGCTCTTTTTTTCCATTATAACTTTCAGGTACACCAATAATTTTTAAAACATCTTACCTAGATTTATTTTCCAAGTTGTTTTCATTTACTCCCCTCCCCCCCCCTTTGTTTCGTTTTTGTTCATTTATTTACTCTGAAACATTAATATGTACTTTTTCTGGAAATGTGAGTTTTGGTTGTAATCCTTGCTCCATTGCTATCCAGAATATCATATTCTAAGGTAGACTCCTTAAAGGTAGAAGTTACTAAATAGTGTGTTATCCTAACTGTGACTCCCCTGTCCTTAAATTGTTTCTGTCTGGATGCTTGCCGAATTTTCACCTTGTCCTTGGAGTTCTAGAATTTGGGTGTAATATTCCTTTTTTTTTTTTTTGCTATCTAATTGTAAACTCAGAGTTTTTTTTTTTTTTTTTTTTTTTTTTTTTTTTTTTTGCTATCTAATTGTAAACTCAGAGTTTTTTTTTTTTTTTTTTTTTTTAATAATTTTTTAATGAGAGAACCCATGCCAGGGTAATTTTTTACAACATTATCCCTTGCACTCACTTCTGTTCCGATTTTTTGCCCTCCTTCCCTTCCCTCCCTCCCCAGATGGCAAGCAGGCCTATATATGTTAAATAGGTTACAGTATATTCTAGATACAATATATGTGTGAAGAACTGAACAGTTCTCTTGTTGCACAGGGAGAATTGGATAAAGAAGATATAAATAACCTGGGAAGAAAAACAAAAATGCAAGCAGTTTACATTCATTTCCCAGTGTTCTTTCTTTGGGTGTAGCTTCTTTTGTCCATCCTTGATCAGTTGAAACTGAGTTAGAGCTCTTTGTTGAAGAAATCCACTTCCATCAGAATACATCCTTCATACAGTGTCGTTGTTGAGGTATATAATGATCTCCTGGTTCTTCTCATTTCACTTAGCATCAGTTCATGTAAGTCTCACCAATCCTTTCTGTATTCATGCTGCAGGTCATTCCTTACAGAACAATAATATTCCATAACATTCATATACCACATTTTATTCAACCATTCTCCAATTGATGGTCATCCTTTCATTTTCCAGCTTCCAGCCACTACAAATAGGGCTGCCACAAACATTTTGGCACATACTAGTCCCTTTCCCTTCTTTAGTATCTCTTTGGGGTATAAGCCCAGTAGAAACACTGCTGGATCAAAGGGTCTTGCATGGCTTGATAACTTTTTGAGCATAGTTCCAAATTGCTCTCCAGAATGGCTGGATGTGTTCACAATTCCACCAACAATGGAATTATCAGTGTCCCTGTTTTCCCACATCCCTTCCAACATTCCGCATTACCTTCCCCTGTCATTCTAGCCAGTCTGCCAGGTGTGTAGTGGTATCTCAGAGTTGTCTTAATTTGCATTTCTCTAAATAATGACTTGGAGTATCTTTTCATATGGCTAGAAAGAGCTTCAATTTCTTCATCTCAGAATTGTCTGTTCATATCCTTTGACCATTTATCAATTGGAGAATGGCTTGATTTCTTATAAATTAAAGTCAATTCTCTATATATTTTGGAAATGAGGCCTTTATCAGAACCTTTGATTGTAAAAATGTTTTCCCAGTTCATTGTTTCCCTTCTAATCTTGTCTGCATTAGTTTTGTTTGTACAAAAACTTTTCAATTTGATATAACCAAAATTTTCTATTTTGTAGTCAATAGTGATCTCTAGTTCTTCTTTGGTCATAAATTCCTTCCTCTTCCACAGGTCTGAGAGGTAAACTATCCTATGCGCTTCCAATTTATTTATAATCTCATTCTTTATGTCTAGATTATGAACCCATTTTGACCTTATCTTGGTGTACAGTGTTAAGTGTGGGTCAATGCCTAGTTTCTGCCATACTGATTTCCAATTTTCCCAGCAATTTTTGTCAGATAATGCATTCTTATCCCAGAAACTGGTGTCTTTGGGTTTGTCAAACACTAGATTATTAAAGTTATTGGCTGTTTTGTCCTTTGAACCTAACCTATTCCATTGATCAATTAGTCTATTTCTTAGCCAATACCAGATGGTTTTAGTAACTGTTGCTTTATAATATAATTTTAGATCTGGTACAGCTAGGCCACCTTCATTTGATTTTTTTTTCATTAATTCCCTTGAAATTCTTGACCTTTTGTTTTTCCATATGAACTTTGTTGTTATTTTTTCTAGGTCATCAAAATAGTTTTTTGGGAGTCTGATTGGTATGGCACTAAATAAATAGATTAGGTAGTATGGTCATCTTTATTATATTTGCTCGCCCAATCCAAGAGCATTTAATATTTTTCCATTTGGTTAGATCAGACTTAATTTGTGTAGAAAGTGTTTTGTAGTTTTGCTCATAAAGTTTCTGATTTTCCCTTGCAGATAGATTCCTAAATATTACATACAATCATTAGTTAGTTTAAATGGAATTTCTCTTTGTAACTCTAACTGTTGGGTTTGTTAGTGATATATAAGAATGCTGATCACTTATGTGGGTTTATTTTGTATCCTGCAACTTTGCTAAAGGTGTGGATTGTTTCTAATAACTTTTTAGTAGAATCTCTGGGGTTCTCTAAATATACCATCTTATAATCAGCAAAGTGATAATTTGGTTTCCTCATTGCCTATTCTTATTCCTTTAATCTCCTTCTTAACTCTTATTGCCAAAGCTAGCATTTCTAATACAATATTAAATAATAACAGTGATAGTGGGTAACCTTGTTTCACTCCTGATCTTATTGGGAATGGTTGCAGTTTGTCCCCGTTACTACATATGATGCTTACTGCTGGTTTTAAATAGATGCTACTGATTATTTTAAGGAAAAGTCCATTTATTCCTATACTCTCAAGTGTATTTAATAGGAATGGATGTTGGATTTTATCAAATGCTTTTCCTGCATCTATTGAGATGATCATATGTTTTTTGTTAATTTGGTTATTAATATGGCCAATTATACTGATAGTTTTCCTAATATTGAAGCAGCCGTACATTCCTGATATCAATCCTACTTGACCGTGGTGTATTATCCTGGGGATGATTTTCTGTAGTCTTTTTGCTAATATCTTACTTAAGATTTTAGCATCAATATTCATTAGGGAGATTGGTCCATAATTTTCTTTCTCTGTTTTCAACCTACCTGGTTTAGGTATCAGTAACATGTCTGTGTCATAAAAGGAATTTGGTAGGACTCCTTCATTCCCTAATTTTTCAAATAGGTTATAAAGCATTGGGACTAATTGTTGTTTGAATGTTTGGTAGAATTCACATGTAAATCCATCTGGTCCTGGGGATATTATTTTATAGGGAGTTGATTAATAGCTTGTTCTATTTTTTTTTTCTGAAATGGGACTATTTAAACAATTTACTTCCTCCTGTGATAATCTGAATAGCCTATATTTTTGGAGGTAGTCAGCCATTTCGCTTAGGTTATCAAATTTATTGGCATAAAGTTGGGCAAAGTAACCCCTTATTATTTCTTTAATTTCCTCTTCATTGGTGGAAAGTGCTCCCTTTTCATTTTTAAGACTACTAATTTGATTTTCCTCTCTCCTTTTTCAAATCAGATTTACCAAAGGTTTATCAATTTTATTGGTTTTTTCATAAAATCAACTTTTAGTTTTATTAGTTCAATAGTTTTTTTTTTGTTTTGTTTTTTTACTTTCTATATTATTAATTTCTCCTTTTACTTTTAGACTTTCACGTTTAGTAATTGATTGGGGGTTTTTAATTTGGTCTTTTTCTAGCTTTTTAAGTTACAGGCCCAATTCATTGAACTTCTCTTTCTCTATTTTATTCAAGCAAGCCTCTAAGGATATAAAATTTCCCCTTATTACCACTTTGGCTGCATCCCATAAATTTTGGTGTGATGTCTCACCGTTGTCATTATCTTGAGTGAAATTATTAATTGTGTGTATAATTTGCTGTTTCACCCAATCATTCTCTAAGACGAGATTATTTAGTTTCCGATTAATTTTTGGTCTATTTACACCTAACTGTTTGTTGAATGTACTTTTTATTGCATTGTGATCTGAAAAGAAAGCATTTACTATTTCTGCCTTCCTGCATTTAATTTTGAGGTCTTTATATCCTAATATATGGTCAGTTTTTGTGTAGGTTCCATGAACTGCTGAGAAGAAAGTATACTTCTTTCTGTCACTATTCAGTTTTCTCCAGAGATCTATCATACCTAATTTTTCTAATATTCTTTTTACTTCTTTAACTTCTTTCTTATTTGTTTTGTGATTTGATTTATCTAAATCTGAGAGTGCAAGATTGAGATCTCCCGCTATTATAGTTTTGCTGTCTATTTCTTCTCGCAACTTTCTTAACTTCTCCTTTAGGAAGTTAGATGCTATACCATTTGGTGCATATATGTTTAATACTGATATTGCTTCATTGTCTATAGTACCCTTTATGAAGATATAGTTTCCTTCCTTATCTCTTTTAATTAGATCAATTTTTGCTTTTGCTTGATCTGAGATAAGGATGGCTACCCCTGCTTTTTTTGACTTCACCTGAAGCATAATAGATTCTGCTCCAGCCGTTTACCTTTACTCTGTATGTATCTCCCTGTTTTAAATGTGTTTCTGCTGATCTTATACGTTGCCTTCAGCTGGAAAATATTCTACTGTCTTTGGGGGTTTTCTGGTGCTCTAAAATTTGTTTAGATTCCTTCTTTAAAGTAATTTGGAGTATTTGGAGAATGAGGTTAGTGAATTCCAGCTTTTATTTTGCCATTTTAGCTGCACCCTTGAAAGACTATGCTGTTGCTACATTTAAAAACAGGAAAACTTGGATTCAAATCTCACTCTCTGTACACCAAATGACTCTAAACATGCACCTATATTTGCATAGACATGCATATAGATGCATGTATGTATATATGGTACCCGTGAGCATGCGTGCGTGTGTGTGTGTGTGTGTGTGTGTGTGTGTGTGTGTGTGTGTCTACCTTTGGAGAGAAGGTCTTGGAGAGAAGAAAAATCTTTAATAATCTTATAAAGTTAGAGTTAGATATTTATTCTGACTTTGAAACTTGGCCCTTAAAGAGAGCATGATTGTGTCCACTGATACCATATTTGGGGCATTAGTCATATCTTGAAAATAATGAATGCCTTTTTCCTGGGTATTTAGTCACTTGTTGTTACCACATTGATTATTGCTTCAGATCTGACTGGTATGAATCTGAGCCATTCTCTTGAATTCGGCCTTTAAAGAGAAACAGAAACTTTGGAATTTCCCCTTTGTGCTGTCAGAGGACACGTAAAACAAGTATCCAGCTAAGCCTATTAAGATGATAGGATCAAAATGCTCAACTCAGTACAAAATCTTTATATCGCTGCTATGTCAAGTGAATTAGGCTTTTCTTCATCACCCCTTCTGTGTGTTATGGATGTACATATGTGTGTGTATATTTATATTTAAATTTTCTAATATTTAATTTTCTTTTTTGCTCCCTGTAAATTGATATTCATTTTGTATGTGGACTGTCTGTAGCTTAATGAATGATTACTATTTATAATTGTTTTAAAGTATAGGCTACAGAGTTGATTTTCTTTTCAAAGAAAAATATTATATGGAGCCAAAATTAGAAATAACAAGGGTAAGATTTGCTTAGAGTAGAAGCCATATAGATTCCAAACCTGATACATAACGACTATGTTAACAAAGTTCATGTTTTTTACATATAATTAATAGCGATAAACTCTTGATGCTGTTAATAATAGTACCATTTTTGTTAAATCCCACCTTTTATGGGGCCTCGTACCTGAGTGTGAAAGTCACAAAATTATGATTTATTAAGAGTAAATATTTGATTTCTATATGTTTCCCATATCTATATATTTGGAATAACTTAAAAATGAGTTTTTATTAAAAAGGGGTTTGTGAGTGGTAAAAATTTAAGCCTTATATTATATCTATATATTTTCTGTTGAATGACCAAGTGTTTATGTTTATTAATAATTTCTTTGGATGCCTACAACTTTTCAAAAAGATTTCTTGAATTGTTTGTATTATCTGTAGTCTCTTATTCTTCAGTTACTTCATTTTTTTGAAATACAGTTTTAATGTTGTTTCAGATATAGCAGACGATGGAAGACTCTGTAGCTAAAAGTGATGATGGTATGTTCAATTGATTTATAAATAAAATGTCATAGTTTTATGCTATATCTGATTTGTAAAATATACTTTACAAATCCTTCTGTGGTGCCATTCCAATACCACTTCCCTCCTCTTCACCACTGTGAAGTGACCATGAATTTCTCTGGGCAGGCATTTCACACTCTCTTTAGGACCATAGATTCAAAGTCAGAATAAAGATCCAACTCTCACTCTATCAGGTGAATATGTCATGTTATACATTTAACCAAAAGTAGTAGTAGTAGTAGTAGTAGTAGTAGTAGTAGTAGTAGTAGTAGTAATAGTAGTAGTAGAAGAAGAAGAAGAAGAAGTTATTGTTGTTGTTGTTGTTATAGTGAAATCAAAGTGTGGTTTACATTTCCTCAGATAGGCAAATAAAATAATTGGCATAGTTCATTTCATTGTGAGCCCAAAGGCAATAATATATATAATGAAATAGGAAGTAGAGCTCGAACAGGAGCCTAAGCAAATAGACTACTATGAACATAATTATAATTGCAGTTTATATACTGACTTCTACTTCAGAAGGTAAAATGAAAATATTATGTGAACCATTTGATGAGTTGCTCCAAAATCAACAGAGATCTGAGATGTAATAATAGAAACTGACATTTATACAGGACTTTAAAGTTTACATTTTGAATATATTATCTGATTTGAAATTCCAAACAACCCTGTATGGTAGATGACTTCCAGAAAATCTTGAAGTCCTCCCTATGAACCATATAGTCCTTGAAACCATGAACAAGTCACTTACCTTCAAAATGCTCAGGAAACTCTTAAGATTCACTTGGACCAATGACCATTTCCATGATTTTCACACCCAGAATTCCTTGATATGATGAATCATTACTGCCCACACAAAAAATACACATATATACACATGTATAAATTGCTTTTTCTTCTCCCTTTTTTCCACAGCTGTTTCTGAGCTTCCATCTACATCTCGCTGGGCTTCACCAAGAGGATGTAATAGAAGGCCAAATATGAATTGGGATCCAGTTTCCAGGAATAAGCAATACTGAGGAAATTTTTTTAAAAAAATTATGAGCTTTAAAAAAAGGAAGAAATAATGTACATTGAGCTTTGAGAACTCTACTCCCATCACTATCAGTTTGATATCAAAGCTCTGTATAGAAGACTCAAGAGCTGTGACTTGCTGAATCCAAGTTAATTTGCTTCATTATAGAAATTTAGCATCCCTCCACCATTGTTTTTCCTTCTCATAGTGACCAAGCCCACTGTGACAGAGTTAATAATTAAATGCAAAGTCCCCCCAAAATTTCTTGTACCTCTGATTAATCACTGGTTTAATAGGAGCAGGTGATCATCTTATGAGCACTTAGAGCATCCAATTCATGATTTGTACCATTTCCTTACATCTATACTAAGGAGAAGCCTGTCCATTTGTGGGATATTTCTTACTTCACCCATCTTGTGACCCTGATGACATATGATTTCACTTACCCATCACATGTCAATCAGTGGAATTATTCACTATCTATTATGGCTGTTCTTGAATGTCCAGACTTCTAGTCTTATAAAAATCGGGCCCTAGAAGGAGGAGGAATCTCAGATCGTGGGGAAGAGCTGAGCTCCTCTTCATTAGAGAGAACTGTGGATCCTTTAAGTCAGTGCCCTTGCTCAGAGCTCGACCTTAGGCTCTTCTACTGGAGGTGGGATACTCTTAATTTCCATAGTGATAGCTCCTCTGATGGGATAGTGATGCATGGGCCACAGCCTTTTTTGACCAATCCCTGCAAGGACCCAAAAAGCAAATGCTCACAAAGTGGCATTTTCATGGAAGGATTGTCCACGGACACTGGCCTCTTGCTATCTGCACATATATTCTCTGCGCCTAAGGTAAGTCTCATCCAGATTAGAGAGTCTGTCTTGATTAACCCTAAATTCCTTTTCTTTTAAGAAGGGTCCTTATTTATCTCAATTTATAACCTTTGGATCATTCACATTTTATTTTTATAAAGATTATATGGCCCTCATTTTAAATTTTTCAATGTGCACTATTGGTTATTTTTTCTCAACTTTTCTTACCTTTATTTTCCTAAGTCCGGGGAGAGATTCAGCAATGGAATTGCCAGTTCTTCACTTTCAGCCAGCTAGCTAATTTTGAAACTTTGTGTTGGTAAGGTAAAAATCATTTTTATTTTAAACTTTAAATTTATTTGACAAGAAGTAATCATTCTTCTCATCAGAAGAAATACTTCCTATTCCTATTATAAACACACTTCTTGTTACTATAAAAAGATAAATTAAACAAATAGTTTTGCAGATTATCCTATTTTGTTTTTCTGTCTACTTAATTACTTATGTGCTGCTACAAAAAGGGAAGGAATATCAACCTGCTAGTGCTCTGATCTTGATTCAAATTGTCAGTGTGGCCATGTAATTGAAAGCTGTAGTGAAGTTTTGCTGCAGTTATTCTATAGTTCACTTTAAATAGTTTGTCATTTTTTTTAGAAAAAGAAATAGATTCTAAATCATGAAATATAATGTTCTTGAGATCCTGTCCCAGCTGAGACTCTAGACAAGTAGTAATGTACAAGCCCCCAATGTCTTATTCTGTACAGTTCCCATTGCCACATAACATAAGACAATTTATTTGAATTATGTTTATGATATGAAATGAGACTAGAGACAATGTGCCACCTTTTCAGCATTGAGAAATTGAAAAGTTTTATGCTTTTTTAAATGCCCCATAGCAAAATCATTCCAGACTATCTACATCCACCTAAGGAGGAGAAGTAGATCATTTGTTTTGTAAGAATTTAGCTGACTTGTTCTGACCCTCCACTCTTTGGAAATGTATCCCGGAATACCATTTTATTCTTCACAATATGGCATGACATTTTTAGCTTACTTACATTTTAATCGGGATAAAAATGTAAGAATCATATTTATCACTCATAAAATTGTTAATAGGTACCCAGTATGCATTGTGCGCTATATCTAAATCTTATTCTAAAATTCATCAGGGGATAGAGGGAACAACAAATTCTTAGTTTGTGTAGCAAAGTGAATACTCTTTCAGGTCTTAGTCAGTTGAAAAGGTTGCATACAGAATTGAACATTACAATAAAAAATCATGTACTTAAAACCGATTTCTGATACACACTGGCTAGTAGGTTTTATATACAGCGTACTTAACCTTTTAGTGCTTTAGTCTAACTCACTAAGAATATAATTTGCAGAAAAATTTCCTGTCTATCAGGGGAGGTAATTTGTAGTGCTATCAGTTCCAAGCAAATGAAATCTCATATCTACTTGAATGTACCTACTTCAAAAGAAATCTAGTAACCTCTTATTGGACAGATGTGAGAAAATCAATTTTGGAGAATGGTTATGAATCAAATAATACAATAATGTATTCAGTGAGATGGGATAGAAAAAAGTGCTAAATTTACTGCTCATCTCATTGTCTTTAGATTATATTTTAGGGGAGAATGTCAGAAGAAGTAATAGATATGCATGCTACTTCTTAATTTGTTTTTGTTTTTGTTTTCAGCTTCTCTCCCCAGGAAATCTTGAAAAGAGAAAATACGCTGGCTTACATCAGCCGTTTTCTTCTAGGGACTGTAGAATCTGCATAAAAGAGACATTATTGCCCATGGAGAAGAACTACAACTATGTCATATTAAACAGAGCAGTCTCTAGATCTGCCCTGATTTACAAAATGGACTAAACAGTTCATACCATGTCATGCTGAATGTGGCAGGACTCTACCTACAAACATTCCCACTGGAAGGAGTGTTTTGAGCTTCCTCAAAATATAAAGGAAATGTGTTTTTTCTCAATCTACTTACATAAAAAACTCAGAGAAATTATGTTATGTCAGGTTGTTCTTTCTTTTTATAATATCTGCAAGAGAGATTGTGCTTTATCAGTGTGAAGCAGCCTACTCATGAAAAGGTTAATGTAACCAAATCACTAACAGATATCTAAGACTTTACGAAGATCTCTTTCTACCAACAGAACCTTGATAATTAAGACATTTATCTAAAGGCATAATTTCCATATAAAGGAAGTCAGGTCCCCAAAAACAGACTGTAGCAAAATTTCATAAATAATACATTCATAATTAATACATGGACATCATATATTAACATTTGGGTTTTAATTGTGTTTTACTTCTTTATGAAATAGTGGAAGAAAATAACTCAAAAGAATCTGTAAACAGGTAGGGTTCATAGCAGGATAATATTTTAATTGATAATCCTCATGGTCCATTCTTTTTTCTATCCAAGGCGAACACTATTCTCATGCCCCTCAAAAGACATATCTTCAATTTAACTTATTTTCACTATCACAAGGTTACTTCATAATCTTGCACAGAATTAGCTTTAGTAATGTGTGTTATTCAAACATACATGGATGCATATATACATACATATATATACACAAAGCAAATTACAAATACAAAGTAAAATTTGTACAAATAAACATTTATGGAATCATAAACACAGGTAGGTATGTAATTTCATGTACATATATGCTATACAAAATAAATCTGCAAATAATTATATACATTATACACACACATATGTATATATATATACACGCACACACATGTATAAGTATGTGTATGTGTGTGTGTGTTTACAAAATTTTTAGCAGATTGACAACTGTTCTGTTTTAGGGAATTGGCTATTAATTATGAAACATCAAGAAACTTGCTTAGGCTCACAAAACCAGTATGTGAAAATGGTAAAATTTGAATGTCTTATTTTTACTCCAAGTCCTATTCTATATCTATAATGCCCTAATATATCTATTAAGACATTTTTTATTAGATGAATGAAGAATGAACAAGCTATGTTCTTCCAATGGCCACACCATGTATTAGCCATCCTGAGACAGATTCCTGCAAAGCCTTTTAAGGCACATATAGTGCAAATATGTATCCTTTTACAATTATGAAAATTCATCTAAGTGATCAAGCAAAGAAGTTATCAACATGAGGTAGGGATTAGTTACTGGGACCAGGATCCTAAATATAGCCAGGAAATGGGATTGGAAATTTCTCAGCCAGGAGAGCAGCAATAGAAAAAAGACAGAAGTGTTTGCTGAGTGATTTCTTCTTGGAATTCTTGTGGACAACAGTGGTAGAAAGCTGCTTGTCACTTTGAGACTTAAACAGAAATATTCTAGTTCCCAATTAGAGGTCTCTGGGAAGAGGTGGCAAGTCTATTAAAAGGACACAATGTTTCTGGATCTTCTAAGGAGGCAAACAGACATTGCAAAGCATTAGCTGTAAAGGTCTGCATTAGGAATGACGGACGGAGTAAGGGAGGAACGAAGGAAGATTTAGGGAAGGATCAGGGAGATGCCTAGGTGAGAACAAACTTACATGTGCCTACAAGAGTAGTTGCATCAGGTGTAATGCCATGATTCCCTATCTTAGATATGCTAACAAGACCTCTTTTTGTATGTGGTTACACTTGATAATGAGAACTTGATGGACTTGTTTCAGCATTTACATTATTCCTGATAATTTTTCTCTTTTACAATTCACCTTTTAGAGCTGTTTTACAGTTTGCTCTAGAAGATTGTGTGAAAAGGGGAGCAGGAGAAGGATGTGAACTCAAGAAGGAGAAGATAATGAAATGTGAAGAATATTTGGAAGTCTAAATTCTAAAGAATTTTG